>NC_141030.1:29010000-29310000 GCF_052040795.2 Danio rerio
CTAAAATCATGCTAGTAACATGCTAATTCATGCTATAATTGTGCTAGCAACATGCTAATTTATGCTAGAATCATGCTAACAACATGCTAATTCATGCTAAAATCATGCTAACAACTTGGTAATTCACGCTAGAATCATGCTAACAACATGCTAATTCACGTTAGAATCATGCTAATACCATGCTAATCTATCTATCTATCTATCTATCTATCTATCTATCTATCTATCTATCTATCTATCTATCTATCTATCTATCTATCTATCTATCTATCTATCAATCTTTTCATACTTTTAAAAACTGTTTAAACTAAATTAACTATTACCGTCAGGCTTTCACAAGCCAGCCTCAAAGTTTGTTCTCAAACTTTAAGAATCTAGTTAATATTATTATTCTTCTTCTGAGACTAAAAATTAAACTCTATCTCCTCCTAGGCCATTCAAGCTATGACCATCAAACTTGGGTCAGACCTCCGAACTATTCTGACTCGAGTTGCTATATCCTTTCCGACTGATCCGACTTTCGGTTTCCCGAAAAACGTCCCGGGACCGTCGGAAAAATCCCATAGACGTAACATTGGATCAAACTTTGTGACCTCATAACTCCGCATCAGAATGTCACACAGACTTCTAACTGGGCTCATTTAACTCAGACTATCAAACTGCCAATGACTGATCACCTTTAAACTTTCTGGCCACGCCCTAGCAACCACTTTTGGACCCTAGAAACCGTCCCATAGACTTCCATTGCAAAAGACTCTCATTGACTTTACATGGGATCAAACTTTGTGAGCTCATAACTCTGCATCAGACTGTCCTACAGACTAATGGCTAGGCTCATTTAACTCAGTCTAGCCAGCAGCCAATCACCGATGGCCTTTTAACTTTCTAGCCACACCCTAACAACCAGATACTGCACCCTAGCAACTGTCCCATAGACTGCAATTAAAGAGGTTCAGACTGATATTGTCATGCTGCAGTGTGATAGAGACATGGGGGTTGTGTTTAACTGTTCATACTGGCAAGAAGCTTTGATACATCATCAGTCTAAGCTGTCAATCAACTCCATAGCAACAAAACAGACTAACCTAGCAACGATATGGCACCAGCTATATCTCAGCATCAGAACATCGTAGAGAGGCGGGGGTTGGCTTGTTTGACTCATGCTCTTACACCATCTATCTATCTATCTATCTATCTATCTATCTATCTATCTATCTATCTATCTATCTATCTATCTATCTATCTATCTATCTATCTACCTCTACCTATCTATCTATCTATCTATCTATCTATCTATCCATTTACCTTTATCTATCTACCTCTACCTATCTATCTATCTATCTATCTATCTATCTATCTATCTATCTATCTGTCTGTCTGTCTGTCTGTCTGTCTGTCTGTCTGTCTGTCTCTATCTATCTATCTATCTATCTATCTATCTATCTATCTATCTATCTATCTATCTATCTATCTATCTACCTCTACCTATCTATCTATCTATCTATCTATCTATCTATCATGCTAACAACATGCTAATTCATGCTAGAATCATGCTAGTTACATGCTAATTCATGCTAGAATCATGCTAGTCACATGCTAATTCATGCTAGAATCATGCTAGTCACATGCTAATTCATGCTAGAATCATGCTAACAACATGCTAATTCATGCTAGAATCATGCTAATTTATGCTAAAATCATGCTAGTAACATGCTAATCCATGCTAGAATCATGCTAACAACATGCTAGATTCATGCTAGTAACATGCTAATTCATGCTAGAATCATGCTAGTATCATGCTAATTCATGCTAGCATCGTGCTAACAACATGCTAATTCATGCTAGAATTATGCTAGTAACATGCTAATTCATGCTATAATCATGCTAACAACATGCTAATTCTTGCTAGAATCATGCTAGTAACATGCTAATTCATGCTAGAATCATGCTAACAACATGCTAATTCATGCTAACAACATGCTAATTTATGCTAGAATCATGCTAGTGAAATGCTAATTCATGCTAGAATCATGCTAACAACATGCTAATTCATGCTAGAATTATGCTAGTAACATGCTAATTCATGTTAGAATCATGCTAACAACATCCTAATTCATGCTAGAATCATGCTAGTAACATGCTAATTCATGCTAGAAGCATGCTAACAACATGCTAACTTATGCTAGAATCATGCTAGTAGCATGCTAATTCATGCTAGAATCTTGCTAGTAACATGCTAAATCATGCTAGAATCATGCTAACAACATGCTAATTCATGCTAGAATCATGCTAACAACATGCTAATTCATGCTAGAATTGTGCTAATTCATGCTAAAATCATGCTAGTAACATGCTAATTCATGCTAGAATCATGCTAGTAACATGCTAATTTATGCTAGAATCGTGCTTACAACATGCTAATTCATGTTAAAATCATGCTAACAACATGCTAATTCATGTTAAAATCATGCTAACAACATGCTAATTATTGCTAAAATCATGCTATTAACATGCTAATTCATGCTAAAATCATGCTAACAACATGCTAATTCATGCTAGAATCATGCTAACAACATGCTAATTATTGCTAAAATCATGCTAGTAACATGCTAATTCATGCTAAAATCATGCTAACAACATGCTAATTCATGCTAAAATCATGCTAGTAACATGCTAATTCATGCTAGAATCATGCTAACAACATGCTATTTCACGTTAAAATCATGGTAATAACATGCTATCCTATCTATCTATCTATCTATCTATCTATCTATCTATCTATCTATCTATCTATCTATCTATCTATCTATCTTTTCATACTTTTTAAAACTGTTTAAACTAAATAAACTATTACCGTCAGGCTTTCACAAGCCAGCCTCAAAGTTTGTTCTCAAACTTTAAGAATCTAGTTATACATTTGGCATAAATACAGGCTTTTAATCAGTTTTGACAATGTTTCTATCATTTGTTTCACACCATTCTGTTTTTCACATAGCTCAATTTTTTACTTTTTTACAGAAAAGGCATAGACACTTGAGTTGATAAACTTTTATTTCAAGTAAATATACACTGAAATAGAGTAGTACATAATGAACAAACATGGATTGCATTACCATAATAAAGACAAATTAAATAAGAAAATAAATACATATATACAGTCATACATTGAAGAAAAAACAGGGTACACTAGAACAATAAAGACATTACTGAAAATTACCAAACAACAAAGAAATGCTGCTAAAAGCATTCTGTCATGTTCTAGTATGTGGCTTGTCATAACTTCCACAATCTCAGCAATATTTGTTATTTTGTTTTGTGAAACCAGTGACACACAAATATCTGTTATATATGTGGACATACATAGAACCTGCGTTACCACCATCTCATCACTCAATTCAGTCAGTACCTCCATAATTTTTGTATTGGTTGCACAGACAGCACCATTGCTATGAAAACACAGGTGTGTCAAATGATTTAGCGTATCGGCCCATGAGTTTAAGGCCCATCTCACAACGTCCATTTCTCTCTTGAGATTTTTTACACGTTTGCCATCTCCTGTACAATCATGTTTAGAATCACACGCATCATTAATGATCTTCTCCAGAAGAAAAACCATATGGTGCCTATAATGCTGTTTAAACATGTTGTCCACAATAGACCTTATTTGACAATCAAAAACAGGGTTGCACTCGTACTCAGGCCTTTCATGCACATTACCGTCAGCATTTTGAGAACAATAGCAATCAGTCATCTTTGCATGGTGGCTGTCAGAAAAAAATCTGAAAATATTTTTAAGAAAACGTTTTTTTCTTTAATCACAATACAAAGTTTCTCCCATAATCTGTGTAGATCATATAAAGTAGTACCTTAAAGATGCGGCCTGTGTCCTTAAACAGCGATAGTTCTGTCCTAATAGTTGAGTGCAAACAAGACCAAAGTAGGGGCTGTGGTCCTCAAAGATAGTACCTTTTTATGTCTTTAATCTTCTTTTTACTCCTGATCAATGGGTTCTTGTAGAAACCTTTAGGATCAGTAACTGTACCCAGAAGCATTACTCGTTGGTAGCTGGAAGTGATAATGGGCCGTTTTATCTACACATTCAAACAGGCCCGCCTTCACTCACGGGGCGGTACTATGAATATCTGCCATGGTGTCATAAAAGTCATGACTAAAACATACAGTTAACATCTTTTCTTTTATTTTAGGCACTGGCGTGATGATGTAGGGATACCTATTTTTCAAATAAAAATAAAAATACAGGGTCATACCGTAAATATATTCGCAATGAAAGATTTTAGAGAACTAATATTATAACATTTTACATTTCATGGAAGTTTTAGGTTGACAAAATATAATGCACAGCTGAAGTCATCTCAAAACTCATTGCCAAAATGGACAATACAATAAATTTGAATGTTTTTATGCAAATATGTACAGTCTTCAACATTATTCTGCAGTTTGAATTGTTCAATATACTTGTTTATTTGGATTCCTATTAGGGCTCAAAGCAGTCACATACTTAACTGAAATTTGCATCTTTCATGATAGTGTTCTTTTTCAAAGAATGATTGAGAAGAAATAGGATTACATCTACACTTGCATATTCATTTTGGATTTAAGTGAAACATACTTGTAAGAAAATACAATTAAATTTATGAAATAACCCATATTCCATAACTTATTACAATGCCTTTGAGGTCAAGAAAGAGATCAAGTTTAGGAGCCATTACCTCATAATTGGTTATTAGATAAAAGTTATTTTAAAAAGTCAAGTTTGGTTAAAAACCTAGGCTTACTTAAATTGTTTTTTTGTTAAAACATAAAGAAATTTTAAAAATCAAGTTATGCATTATACGTTCCGGAGATATATAAACATGCACTTTACCATCAGATAATCTACGAATAACAATATTCACCAATTCGTTACAAAGGGTACCAAAACTGTTTACTTATGTTTGTTGCAGAGTAGCAATATTTTTATTTTTTTTTATGTTGTGTGATACTAAATCTATTTTCTGGCCCATAATTTTAGTGATATACTTATGATAAAGTTGAAATAAAAAGCTGATACATTTAGTTAAACATCATGTGCTTGACATTTTGGTAAATAGTTAAAGCTTCTGATTGTACTAATTGAATATTTAGTATTTTGAAAGGTAAATATGTGTCAGGGTATGTAAAGCTGACACCTCTAACTTGTTTGGTTGAGATTTGTGGAATTTACATTTACATTTAGTCATTTAGCAGACGCTTTTATCCAAAGCGACTTACAAATGAAATATTAAAGTGTTTTTCTTATTCACTTATCTACAACTTAGATGCAACATTGTAAAAGTGTTAGAAACATACAAAAGTACATGTCATGCTGTTTTGTAAAAACAGACAGTCATATCAGTAAAGAACTGCACTTCCTGAGACAAACATTTTGTTTTGCTATAAATCTTTAATATTTTAATGTATCGGTCAGGATGTAAGCATACAACTTAGATATAACTGACTTTTTGTACGACAATCTTTCGATGAACATATTTACAGTATATTGCAACATTTTTAGAGTGGTCTTTGAAATAGTTACAATATCACAGATGTAAAGTACTCGAACAATGTTTGAACAATGTTAGCTGATTGCTGTACTTAAGTACTACTTTTATGTTTTGTACCCTACTTGAGTACAGTTAAAATTAATGTTTACTTTTACTTCATTACTTTTTTAAAAACTGTATTTTTTTTTTACAACTTTCAATTTTATTTATGCTCAAAAAAAAGGTTCCTCACTCCTAACAAAACGACAAAGCTGCTTAAATTAATGTTATTTACTTTGTAATTGACATTCATTTCAATATTCCATCAAACTGGTCAGACATGCTCTTCGATTGTTTAGAAGTCATGTCCTGTCACATTGAGCTCTACAATACACATCAACCCCAGTAAGTCTGCTATCAGTACACTTCTGTTAAGCAGTTCATAAGAAAATAAACATGCAGTCCATTGTCTGTGTACACATCCACATAATTTTATTTAGATGCCGCACAGAAATAAACTTAAACCTCACTTAAGTATATTTAAACTTATACAAACAAAGCGTTTAGTTATTTGTCCTACAGTATGCTTGGTCATTGTTTACGCGTACAATTTTATTACAGTACGTGTTCTAAGTACATTTGGTTAGTAGTTATTTTGACACCCTTTGATTAATTGGGCACATTATTTTTCTACATAATGTTATAGACACATGTATTAAGACAGAGAATAAATTAGTTTGAGTCGACTTAACTGAAATGAACTGCGAACATGTCAAATCTTTATAAAAGACGGTAATCTTACAATTACACAAATTTAACTGCTTACTGCAGTGAGAAAAATATTAAAATGAAATCACAAAAACATAAAAAGTATACATGCAGCTAGACAAAAGACCTGAATACTGTCAATATTTACATTTTTACTGGGTTCTTTTTAGTATAGATTATACTGTAAAAGTATAATTTCAAGTGTGACAGCAGTAAACATTAAGCACACAAGTAGCTAACTATAACATTTTTATTTATACATCCTGTCAACTTATAAGAATAGTAGTAGTTCACTTATACTTGTAGTAGATAAATAGTTTGTGCTGGAAATGATGCAATGAAATGATGCATTTATGTCTCCACTTAAACCATCCATATGAGAACTGACGGTGCTGCATGCTCAATGCTTCAACATTTGCACCACAGGTCTGACTTTCCAACCAATTTAGCGTTATAATTTTTAGTGATACGGTGTCCATGGTACTCTAGTGTCTTGAAACTTGCAAGAGTACAGCTAGTGTAGCCTTGGTTAACTAGTAGTACACAAAGCAGTTACCACAAGGGATAGTGTGTTATTGAAAACATGTCATGCAATTTGTAGAAATCAATTTAGAAAACAACTGAAGTAACCGCTGAGCATTTTATCTCAGAATAAGTGCAGTGTTAGATTACCTGTGGATTTTGAAAATGTTTATAATTTAATAAAAATTATAAACATTATTAAAAAATTATAAAAATAATTGTAATAAAAATAACAAAAGCTTCAAACATTATTCAAACATGTAATGAACTTACACAGTCATATGGTCAAAGTATACTTGTTGCTAATCAAGCACATAAAAGTACATTAAATACCCAAGAGAATATGCTTTAGTACAAATGATTTACAATTTAAATATACCAAATGTAATATTTCAAAATATGGCATTTCAAGATAGCAAATAATTAATTACATTGAATTATACAGGCTCTTTGTCTAGCTGCATGTATACTTTTTATGTTTTTGTGATTTCATTTTAATATTTTTCTCACTGCAGTAAGCAGTTAAATTTGTGTAATTGTAAGATTACCGTCTTTTATAAAGATTTGACATGTTCGCAGTTCATTTCAGTTAAGTCGACTCAAACTAATTTATTCTCTGTCTTAATACATGTGTCTATAACATTATGTAGAAAAATAATGTGCCCAATTAATCAAAGGGTGTCAAAATAACTACTAACCAAATGTACTTAGAACACGTACTGTAATAAAATTGTACGCGTAAACAATGACCAAGCATACTGTAGGACAAATAACTAAACGCTTTGTTTGTATAAGTTTAAATATACTTAAGTGAGGTTTAAGTTTATTTCTGTGCGGCATCTAAATAAAATTATGTGGATGTGTACACAGACAATGGACTGCATGTTTATTTTCTTATGAACTGCTTAACAGAAGTGTACTGATAGCAGACTTACTGGGGTTGATGTGTATTGTAGAGCTCAATGTGACAGGACATGACTTCTAAACAATCGAAGAGCATGTCTGACCAGTTTGATGGAATATTGAAATGAATGTCAATTACAAAGTAAATAACATTAATTTAAGCAGCTTTGTCGTTTTGTTAGGAGTGAGGAACCTTTTTTTTTGAGCATAAATAAAATTGAAAGTTGTAAAAAAAAAATACAGTTTTTAAAAAAGTAATGAAGTAAAAGTAAACATTAATTTTAACTGTACTCAAGTAGGGTACAAAACATAAAAGTAGTACTTAAGTACAGCAATCAGCTAACATTGTTCAAACATTGTTCGAGTACTTTACATCTGTGATATTGTAACTATTTCAAAGACCACTCTAAAAATGTTGCAATATACTGTAAATATGTTCATCGAAAGATTGTCGTACAAAAAGTCAGTTATATCTAAGTTGTATGCTTACATCCTGACCGATACATTAAAATATTAAAGATTTATAGCAAAACAAAATGTTTGTCTCAGGAAGTGCAGTTCTTTACTGATATGACTGTCTGTTTTTACAAAACAGCATGACATGTACTTTTGTATGTTTCTAACACTTTTACAATGTTGCATCTAAGTTGTAGATAAGTGAATAAGAAAAACACTTTAATATTTCATTTGTAAGTCGCTTTGGATAAAAGCGTCTGCTAAATGACTAAATGTAAATGTAAATTCCACAAATCTCAACCAAACAAGTTAGAGGTGTCAGCTTTACATACCCTGACACATATTTACCTTTCAAAATACTAAATATTCAATTAGTACAATCAGAAGCTTTAACTATTTACCAAAATGTCAAGCACATGATGTTTAACTAAATGTATCAGCTTTTTATTTCAACTTTATCATAAGTATATCACTAAAATTATGGGCCAGAAAATAGATTTAGTATCACACAACATAAAAAAAAATAAAAATATTGCTACTCTGCAACAAACATAAGTAAACAGTTTTGGTACCCTTTGTAACGAATTGGTGAATATTGTTATTCGTAGATTATCTGATGGTAAAGTGCATGTTTATATATCTCCGGAACGTATAATGCATAACTTGATTTTTAAAATTTCTTTATGTTTTAACAAAAAAACAATTTAAGTAAGCCTAGGTTTTTAACCAAACTTGACTTTTTAAAATAACTTTTATCTAATAACCAATTATGAGGTAATGGCTCCTAAACTTGATCTCTTTCTTGACCTCAAAGGCATTGTAATAAGTTATGGAATATGGGTTATTTCATAAATTTAATTGTATTTTCTTACAAGTATGTTTCACTTAAATCCAAAATGAATATGCAAGTGTAGATGTAATCCTATTTCTTCTCAATCATTCTTTGAAAAAGAACACTATCATGAAAGATGCAAATTTCAGTTAAGTATGTGACTGCTTTGAGCCCTAATAGGAATCCAAATAAACAAGTATATTGAACAATTCAAACTGCAGAATAATGTTGAAGACTGTACATATTTGCATAAAAACATTCAAATTTATTGTATTGTCCATTTTGGCAATGAGTTTTGAGATGACTTCAGCTGTGCATTATATTTTGTCAACCTAAAACTTCCATGAAATGTAAAATGTTATAATATTAGTTCTCTAAAATCTTTCATTGCGAATATATTTACGGTATGACCCTGTATTTTTATTTTTATTTGAAAAATAGGTATCCCTACATCATCACGCCAGTGCCTAAAATAAAAGAAAAGATGTTAACTGTATGTTTTAGTCATGACTTTTATGACACCATGGCAGATATTCATAGTACCGCCCCGTGAGTGAAGGCGGGCCTGTTTGAATGTGTAGATAAAACGGCCCATTATCACTTCCAGCTACCAACGAGTAATGCTTCTGGGTACAGTTACTGATCCTAAAGGTTTCTACAAGAACCCATTGATCAGGAGTAAAAAGAAGATTAAAGACATAAAAAGGTACTATCTTTGAGGACCACAGCCCCTACTTTGGTCTTGTTTGCACTCAACTATTAGGACAGAACTATCGCTGTTTAAGGACACAGGCCGCATCTTTAAGGTACTACTTTATATGATCTACACAGATTATGGGAGAAACTTTGTATTGTGATTAAAGAAAAAAACGTTTTCTTAAAAATATTTTCAGATTTTTTTCTGACAGCCACCATGCAAAGATGACTGATTGCTATTGTTCTCAAAATGCTGACGGTAATGTGCATGAAAGGCCTGAGTACGAGTGCAACCCTGTTTTTGATTGTCAAATAAGGTCTATTGTGGACAACATGTTTAAACAGCATTATAGGCACCATATGGTTTTTCTTCTGGAGAAGATCATTAATGATGCGTGTGATTCTAAACATGATTGTACAGGAGATGGCAAACGTGTAAAAAATCTCAAGAGAGAAATGGACGTTGTGAGATGGGCCTTAAACTCATGGGCCGATACGCTAAATCATTTGACACACCTGTGTTTTCATAGCAATGGTGCTGTCTGTGCAACCAATACAAAAATTATGGAGGTACTGACTGAATTGAGTGATGAGATGGTGGTAACGCAGGTTCTATGTATGTCCACATATATAACAGATATTTGTGTGTCACTGGTTTCACAAAACAAAATAACAAATATTGCTGAGATTGTGGAAGTTATGACAAGCCACATACTAGAACATGACAGAATGCTTTTAGCAGCATTTCTTTGTTGTTTGGTAATTTTCAGTAATGTCTTTATTGTTCTAGTGTACCCTGTTTTTTCTTCAATGTATGACTGTATATATGTATTTATTTTCTTATTTAATTTGTCTTTATTATGGTAATGCAATCCATGTTTGTTCATTATGTACTACTCTATTTCAGTGTATATTTACTTGAAATAAAAGTTTATCAACTCAAGTGTCTATGCCTTTTCTGTAAAAAAGTAAAAAATTGAGCTATGTGAAAAACAGAATGGTGTGAAACAAATGATAGAAACATTGTCAAAACTGATTAAAAGCCTGTATTTATGCCAAATGTATAATTAAATATTTAGAAAATTAGAATGTTGCAAAGTGTGTCAAGGATTGGTTACTTGTCTAAAGCATAAAGGTATAAACTGTAGATCATTTATTAGCGTTGGTTAACGTTTAAGACAACCCAATAACACACAGTTCTTATGTATAACGGTTTTGTAGCCAGTTTAGAAAGACAACCTTAAAATTTTCGCCCAATTTAGTTTTAAAGATGCACTGATGTACAATTTCATAAGTTCTCTTTCATTTGAAAAAGAGAATGAACAAAAGGTATACATGATATTGTTGGTTGTCTCTGGTTTAAAACCAAAACATTCACAACGCAAACTTTCATGACAGTTCAAAAGAATACAGTTTTAATACACAGTACATTAGACACTGTTGAACAAGATATTAATACAGATTTAGTGGCAACTATTCTTTTAGTTTTGTAGACAGATCGCACTATTGACAGATCACACTAATATGTTTTTCTCTTCTTTTCATTCTTTTATAACTTGTTTTAACACATTTGATCTGTTTTTATAATTTTTTTTTATTTTTTCATTATTTGTTTTTATTTTTCTTATAGTTGTCTCTTTTATTCCTGTTTATGTAAAGCACTTTGAATTACCACTGTGTATGAAATGTGCTATAGAAATAAACTTGCCTTGTCTTGCCTTGCCTTGCCTTTGTAGATTCATAGTTCTCGTGAAAAAAATACTGTGAAGAATTAGACACCAAAAGATAATTGGCAGTAGAAATGGTTATTGTGACATTTACTGTATGCATTGTAACGGACGCTATAAGAGTTGTGTAAAATTAGACTTTTAACACATACGCAAAAAAGTTTGTAAAGACATTTTGTGATTAAAAACTGCAGCACTGGTTACTTGAATTAGGTCAAATATTTTGGTGAGATGCCCGTGGTCATAAAAACATAATCAAATGTTTCAAAAACATTCTGCATCAGAAGGTGGATAAAATAAACTTACTAATGCATTAAAGTTTACTGCAAAGTATTCTTAAAATAAGAAAGTGTTTACTCTTTGTTATTATTGTGTTTTGCTGGCAGTATTAAGTGTAGCCTTCAACTGCGATACAAATAATTGTGGCTAAGTGTTGTTATTAATGTTACTTGGGACACTTTAGAGGTTAAAAAGCATTAAAAAATCAGGCGTTGAGCCCCAGCCGTCTGGATGAAACCCCAACTTCTAACCTTTACACCATATTGGTGTAACCAATGTATTTCAAAACATCACTTTTTTTTTCTTTCCCCCACAAATGAAACATTGTTGTTCCTAAAAACTCCAGAAGAAAGGAGACAACGTTAAGTAACTTTTGAAAACTGACAGTTTTAAAAACATGTATGCTTTGTTACATACAAACTCTGACAGTGGTGCAAAATTACAGATTTTTAGCACATGCATAAAACGTTTACATTTTGTGTTGAAAAACTGCTACAGAGTGGAAAATCAAAAGCATGAATTAGGTCAATGCTATTGGTTTGTAAAAAATAAAACTCCAGTCATGCAGTAAGTTTAATGAATAGTATTTTAAACATCACTTTTCCAAGTGAAATGCACAGATAAAGCTTTTATATTCAGAGTGAAAAACATTCCGTTAGATTTTAGTTTGATCATTTGAAAATGTGTTTGCCAATAAAAAACATTGTTTAAAGAAACATATACACTCCCAACAAATTGTGTGTAGTGACAATAATCTTGATTAAATCTATTGGTAGAAGAAAAGCATCATTTACCCTGTAAAAAAGTAATCAGTCTACTTTCAAGAACTACTTTTAAACTTGACTAATTTTGACAAATTTGTAAACTTACTAGATTTGACACTATTGTATGAACATGTACATAGTGGATTCAGTAGTTAAACTAGAAAATTTTACTATAAAACATTAAGTAGATTTAACTAAGGGCTGGAGCTGTACTGTTTTTAGATAAACTGAGAGCCAATTTTCTTCTTAAAATAAATATCAGTGTTATTCCATTATTCAGTATAATTAACATATTTCTCTTTATATGATCAAGTATTTGCAATGAATTAAAAACAGTTTGAATTTAAAATTCAGTAACTAAGTTGTCTAGTAATGCAATTACTACAATTTATTGTAATAAAATTACATTTTATTTATCTTTTGAAACAGAAAAAACAATAATGTCTAAAGAGTGATAAGTCCTTTTTAGTAAATATTTTATGTTGATTTCTTAAACCAACACCAGTGATGACCAGTGCTCAAAACATTAGGCTTTGGATTAACTGTATTACAATGTGTGCCATAAATTACAGGTCATGCATGTAAATAAATTGAAAACATGTTAGTCAAAGGAAAAACTTTCATTTTAAATTGTTTTTCATAATAAAAGTTTTCATTAATTATAAAGACAACTTGAATTTACATCTGTGTTTTTCAACATTTTAGAATATTACATTTTAGATAACGTTGTTTTAAAAGGTGTGACAATTTATTGTCAATAAAGATTAAGATGTGTTATTTACTGGATTAATATTGTAAACATTTTCCCAGAGATGGGTTGCGGGTGGAAGGGCATACGCTGCGCAAAACCTTGCTGGTTAAGTTGGCGGTTCATGCCGCTGTGTCCACCCAGGAATTAAAAAGGGACTAAGGCGACAAAAAATATTGTAAACATATTTTAATTTAATACTCCGACAAAGATACATCAAAATGTTTGTGTGTCTTAAAATATGTATTATTGTAGTAATAATGTGAAAAACAACATAACCTATTAATGAGTATTTTTAGTAAATACTGTGTCGTTGGATTCAAGCATACAAAGCCAGACCCAAGTTCGCTCAAGCGCGCACACATGCACGCACACATGCACGCACGCACGCACGTACGCACACACAAACACATACATATGCATACAGTTGACTGCATATGGACATATAGATATCAGTACACTTTCTAATCACCTAACAACATATAGTAGTTAGTGGGAGACACCCAACACATACAATCAGATATACATATTCTACATCTGATATAAATCTATCTTTCACAAGCACTTGACGGGATGTTATCCAAAGTTTTCCTTATCATCACTCACTCACACGCTCAGGCCCAGACTGAGACACAGAGGAAACATCGGTATGAACATAAAGAAATGCTTATGTTAATAGTTTATTAATTATAATATAATATAATATAATATAATAGAATAGAATAATAATGATATATAATATAATATAATTTAATTTAATATCTAATATAAATATTATAATAATAATATAATATAATAATATTATATAATATGGTATAATTACAAAATAAGTTAATAAAATAATGATTTAATATAACTTAATATAATATATTATAATACAATACATAATTTTATTTAATAAAATATTAATTTTATATAACTTAATATAATATAATATATTGTAATATAATAATATAATTTAGTCAAATAACTAAAAATATAAAATAATGGTTCTAATAACAGTAATTTAATTACCGTTATTATTATAATAATAATTTTATTTCTGTTTGATTAGAATTTAATTACCAATATTTTCATTACCTGGAAATAGCCTATTAATTTAATTAGACTGATAAAAATCTAATTACCGGAATTATTATTTTATATTAAACCGATAAAAATCTAATTAACGGAATTATTATTTTATATTAAACCGATAAGAATCTAATTACCGGAACTATTATTTTATATTAAACCGATAAGAATCTAATTACCGGAACTATAAAGTTTATATAAAAGGGGCGGGGCTTAGACTGGAAGTCCCGCCTTAGGGGCGGGGCTACAATCCATCAAACTTTTTGACAGGTGGTACCCTATAAATCTCTCTGATAGATAGATAGATAGATAGATAGATAGATAGATAGATAGATGATAGATAGATAGATACTGTCTTCAACAGACAGACAGACAGACAGACAGACAGACAGACAGACAGACAGATAGATAGATAGATAGATAGATAGATAGATAGATAGATAGATAGATAGATAGATAGATAGATAGATAGATACTGTCTTCAACAGACAGACAGACAGACAGACAGACAGACAGACAGACAGACAGACAGACAGATAGATAGATAGATAGATAGATAGATAGATAGATAGATAGATAGATAGATAGATAGATAGATAGATAGATAGATAGATAGATAGATACTGTCTTCAACAGACAGACAGACAGACAGACAGACAGACTGATAGATAGATAGATAGATAGATAGATAGATAGATAGATAGATAGATAGATAGATAGATAGATAGATAGATAGATAGATAGATAGATAGATAGATAGAGAGATAGAGAGAGAGAGACAGAGAGATAGATAGATAGATAGATAGATAGATAGATAGATAGATAGATAGATAGATAGATAGATAGATAGATAGATAGATAGATAGATAGATAGATAGATAGATAGATAGATAGATAGATAGATTGACAGACACATAGAAAGACAGACAGAAAGATGGACAGGCACATCACGTTTGTTTCTTTGGTCATAAGGTGTGAATGACACGAATTCTGTCCACATGAACAAACAGAGCTTGTCTGACAGCTGGTCACAAGTCTCTCCACGCCCTGGGCGGTGCCAGTTTAAGTTCAATGACAAATGAAGAGGTAGTGTGATAAACTCTGGACACACACATCCTCAGAGATGCATAACAATCAGAAGGAGCATTTGTATAAAATTCTTGTCATCGGTGATTTGGGAGTAGGGAAGACCAGCATCATTAAGCGTTATGTGCACCAGACGTACTCCACCAACTACAGAGCCACCATCGGCGTGGATTTCGCGCTCAAAGTTCTGAACTGGGACTCGGAGACGGTCCGGCTGCAGCTTTGGGACATCGCAGGTAAGAGAAAGTAGGCTACAGACGTAAGGAGACACGTTTGTCAGCATTTTTTAAAAATGTGCTGAAATGCAAGAAAGTGCGCTGTTTTTAAGTGCCACACAACAACTTCGCTCACCTCACATAATAAATGTTTAGAGAATTAACAATACATACCGCGTACAAATGTGTCCTTAGAAAATAATTAGGCTATTATACAGCAGTAGATTAACAAAATAATACAGAGCCTAATCAAATAAATACTCTAAATCCTGTTTCACTTTCAGCACAATAAATATAACATCTAAGAAAAAAAATTATAAATTACACTTTAGGTTAAAAAATATGTATAGAGAGAGAGAGAGAGAGAGAGAGAGAGAGAGAGAGAGAGAGATTACATTACAAAGAAAACTTTTAAATGTAGGCTATATACAATTCACTGTAATGAAAGTATAAAATGCACTGATTCTTTGGAAATTCCCCGAGTGATCCTGTTTGGTAAGAATTTATATAAAATATATAGTCTAAATGCCTATAGAATACAAAAAAAACCTTTATTAATCATTAGAGTTTGATTGTTTAACAGTTTTAAAACAGATCAGGTTCAATATCGAATCGGTCCATCCTTATTAAGCACGATGCCAGACTATAAGTTTTTTTCCGTCTTTTCTTCATCTCTCTCACGTGTCAAGCACGCGCACCTTGAAGATCTTGTTTTCCGCGTGCCCGCACAAGGTCTCATGTGAGACTGAAAGCACGCGGATGACATTGCGGGAAAATCTTTGTAAACAAACCTTGTTCGTCGCACTTTCTGCTCTTAGTTCTCATTGTCATGTTAAAATAGCACAACGGACCAAAAACAACATTCTTCAGGACAAGCTAATAGCATGGGAAGTTAATGTAGTAATGGTATGAATATGACAAAGTGTAACAGCTCTCGTAATAGCAAAATGGCTATGAGCATTTGCCTTGCTAACCAGTTTTCATTAAAATACTAGGGTACTTCTACTACAGTGGAATAATAATACACTTCAATGTAAATAGAAAAAAACTTTTTTAAAAGTGCCTTAAGTATAAATAGGCTACAATTAAAGCCATTAGCCTACGCTTTTTTTTCTGTCACTGTCTTCTAGGTAAGTACTACAAACTGGGGAAATTATATGGTAAATATTTGTAAATTATATAGCATTACAACTCATATCAACACCTCTTTTGTGAGAAAACAAACTGCTAATTTAAAATATGAAGTAAGGTAGCTAATATAATATAATGAATTAAACCTCTAATAATCTAAACTGGACTAAAGAACCCTAAAGGTTTGTTCTTCATTATTATCACACTCTCCTCATTAAAACTGCATTTAATTTTGTGCACAGTCATAAACTCCTCGTGGGCATCATAAACTCATCATTTCTGACAAGGAAGTCATCTGACCTACAGTATCATGAAGTGAAACATGCTGAGTTCATTTTCATTGCTAGTGACTAAGTTTTCTCCGAAAGCTCACTCATTCAGTTGTCAAGTTAGATGACTGTAAGAATTCGGTAAAGGACATTCTCTACTGCTTCACCAATGTTCAGTCAACAAAGAAGCAAATGCATTAAATTAGCATTTTAATAGTGCACATAAACAAGAGATTTATTCAGACTTGATTGATGGTTTACATTTCATTGCTGTTGTTTGTCAAGATCCATATGCATAAGCGAAACCAATACAGCATGTTTTGTGGTCCATCATGTGTAAAGCAGACTGCTGTCAGACCCGTGGAGATCAACACGCACCTCCTGATTCTAATTTTGAACAAATAACAGAAGAAACTGAGAGAAACAGCTGTCCTAGGGAATGTTGTGTAATGCTGGCAGCGCAGAAAAGTGGATGCATTCAGAGTTAGACAAGTGAAATGCATGGATGGAATGTGTCATTAGAAGGAAAAATCAGTAGTAACGAGTGTATTCCAATTGAATAAGAAGTTTGCTGTGGAAACCGCTCAAAACTATGCATATGAATGGGCATTCAGTTGTAAAGAGTCATGTGTTTTTTGTTTAGCAGATTCATTTTACTAAATGTAATCATGCCAGATTTGTCTTGGCAAGGACTTTTTAGAATTTGGAGTGTGAACTGCAACTTAAAATCTTACTATGTCTATCATACTGTAAGTATAGTATATACACTACCAGTCAAAAGCTTGGGGTCAGTAGGATTTTTAAATGATTTAAAATAAGCTTCTCCTGCTCACCAAGGCTGCGTTTTTTTTTCATAAAAAATACATTTCAATTTGTAAAATTGTGAAATGTCTTCACTATAAAATAACAGTTCAAAAGTAGATCATAATGTAATTTAATAATTTATTTTTGTTATTTTAAAGATGATTTATCAGCTTAATTACACCAGTCTTCAGAGTCACATGACCCTTCAGAAATCACTTAATAATAATATCACTTAATAATAATAATATTAATATTCTTAATGGTAATAGTAATAAAAGCTGTAATAACTGGAGTAATAATTTCATTTGAAACTATATATAAGACAGTTATTTAACATTTAAAAAAAATTACATTATATTTTATTACATAAATATATAAATATTACATTATATATATAAAATATACAATATTTTTACATTTCAAGAGTTCACATTTAGCTGATGATTGATTATAAATCTTGTTTGGCATGCTGTCCCGGGAGAGAGCCCTGAGCTCATAAGATCCTCGAGCCCGGGGCTCCCTCTCTTTTGCATGGCGAGAGGGAAGTTTGAGCTTAGATAGATCTCGAGAACTCCCCTGCTGTAGTAACTAATGAACAGATAGTGATTGCTCTTAAGAGATAACTATTTACTAGGAGCATGTCTATGGTGCCGATTGGATTAGTCAATTAACTTAAGTTGCATGTTTTTTGATGTTGGGTGGAAAACGTGGAACCTGGGGGAAACCTACGTGAGCATGGGGAGAACATGTAAACTCCACACAGAAATGTTGGCTGGCTTGATAAGGACTAGAACCAGTGACATTCTTGGCGTGAGGCAACAGTGCTAACCACTGGGCCACCGTGCCACCGTGCCACCCATCTAGGAAATAAGGAGGAGTAGGGGTAGAAGTGGAGATTCTTCAAAACGAAGATGGCTGTCATATGGAACTTAGGATATTTATAGTGGCTTAAGAATCGTCTGATTGGTGAATCATAAATTGAATAATGCGGGACCGGCTGCAAGCAATCAGAAGCATGTGATCCTCTCGAGATTAGTTTATAAATAAACTTCACTTAATCAATGCCACCTTGATGAACAGAATATTTTTCTTAAAAAAAAAAAAAACAATGAAAAAAAACCTGACCCCAAACTTCTGACCGGTATTGTATATATACTGTATATACACTATGCTTTCTCTCTTAGAATCAAAATTAGGTGGGCAAAAAGTAAATACTGTTTTGGCATTAAAAATTAGTTTAAAATCCATAATTATTAATGCAGGAAATATGAAATCCAGTTTACTATCATCTATTTAGAGACTTAGATTAAGAGATTTAGAGTTTTCATCATACCTCAATTTCTATAGAAAGGAAATATTGTCTAAACTGCCATATACTGCCAAAGATACAATTCAAAATATACTGTAAACTACTGTAATCCTTTAGTTAATACAGTGGTAATATATTTTAAAGTATTAACATCTAAATTGTTAAGAGAAAAGTGAAGGGTCATGCAGGAAATTCTGGGGAAAGTCAGTTTAAGGTTTTTCACTGTATGTAGTAAGAAAATAAAATATATTTATCATTAAAATCACAGCCATTACAGTTATTTTTCACCCACCCTGCATAAATAATTTCTGCTGGATCATTTGAGACTGAAATCTGGAGCGATGATGTTGAAAATTCAGCTTTGTCATCAATAAATGACATGAAAACATTAAGTTAAATAAAATTGAAGAGATGCAAAAACCTTTCAGTGACGTCTGAATTTTTCAATTTAAATATTTTTTTCTCAGGCTGTTGTGTGTAGTTTCAGTAAATTTACTCAGTGCAAAGAACAGGTTATTTTCACTGTCTTTAAAGTGAAATAACTGAACATAAACATAGGAGGCTTAAAAAAATTCACTTGTCACTTAGAGGATTTTGCATTTGAACTCTTTAATTGTAAAAATATTTTATATTACAGTGAACGTAAATGACTCCTTTTGAAAATTATTTTATGAAATCTTACTTAAAATCTCTGTAAAAAAAAAAAAAAAAACTACAGTAGTGTATCTGTGTGTTGTATCTGGCTTGTTGTATCATGCTTTTCCCAATTATTTTGTGCCCTTTTTTTCTCCCTCTCCATCTGCACTGGAAGGTCAGGAGCGGTTCGGCAACATGACGCGGGTTTATTACAGAGAGGCCATGGGGGCATTCATTGTGTTTGATGTTACCAGACCCGCCACGTTTGAGGCAGTCTCCAAATGGAAGGAGGATCTGGACTCTAAATTAATACTTTCAAATGGCCAGAGTATTGCCACAGTGCTACTGGCCAACAAGTGCGACCAAAACAGAGACTTCCTGACTAACAATGGCCTGAAAATGGACCAGTACTGCAGGGAGAATGGATTTGTGGGGTGGTTTGAGACATCTGCTAAGGTAAGGTGCAGCAATTTAATATGATTTTACCAAAATGACTAATAATGTTTGTGTGTATTTTAAAGTGTAGTATAAAGCAGGGACAATAACTATTGAACACGTCACTATTTTTCTCAGACAACATTCCTAAAGGTGCCGTTGCCTTGAAATTTTCACCAGATGCTAATAACAACCAAAGAAATCAATATATGCAAAGGAAATAAATCTAATTAGTTTACAAATGAAGTTATGTGTAATAAACTGAAATGACACAGGGAAAAGTACTGAACACATGAAGAAAGGGAGGTGTAGAAAAGCAGTGAAAGCCCAGACAGCAGCTGAAATCTCTCACTAGTTATTGAGCAACCCTCTGCCCTTCATCAATATAAATTAATATTAGCTGCTTTAGTCCAACATCTCCATTAACAAAATGATGAGGAGGAAACCAGGGTGGACATTTCAGCAAGACAATAATCCAAAACACAGCCAAGAAAACTCAAATGCTTTCAGAGAAAGAAAATTAAGCTGTAGAAAGACCCAGCCAATCACCTGACTTGAATCCAATAGAGAATACAAAATAAAGGTCAGATTTGATAGATGAGACCCACAGAACCATCAAATATTTATAAACTTAAAGTCTGTGGAAAAAATCTCACCTGAGCAATTCATGTGACTTCAGTTTTTTCCACGCCGTAGGTACTAACTAAAACTAAGAAAAACATGTTCCACATGTAAACATATTGTTATTTTTTGTTGTGGATGTGAATTATGGCATTTTTGTAGTTCAATGTACATACCAGGTTCATTCACAAAACAAACTATGTCTAAAACGGTGACATTTGATAACATAAGTGTGCGTATGTGTTCAGTCTCTGAATGAATACAAAGGTGACAAAGTGACATCGCCAACTATTGGCTTGGCATGCACATTTACAGCATTTTTGTGAACCTATTTAAACAATAATAGTTTAAATAACAATGGGCCTCATTTTCCAACCATTCATATGAACAAATCTGTTCTTAACGGTGCTACAAGTTTTTGCGTAAAAATACCATATTATAGTCAGCTATTCTTCTTGAAAATGTGTATTATATGTCGGAATGTCTGTCTTTGTTTTGGTGTCTATAACCCACCCACTGCCGGACTACCCAATTTCAGCTCTCTGGGTTGCCTTGGTGGAAACACAAACATATTTCAGTCTTGCTTGAAGGTTGCTTTAATGTTTGCGCCCACGGCTGAAACGCAAACTCTGAAGGACAGAAGCAGCCTCTGAAATGAGATGCAGATTCATAGTTGTAAAAATCCACATATAGGTGGTATTTAATTAGCGAATAATATAAATATTACAATTGTAAACATTAGCTGATCAGGTTTCAATCTAACACCATGAACTAACAACGCGCACCCAATTTGTCTGTATGCACTAGACGTACATTTAAATACCAGAGCCACAGTTTCCATAGTTGAGTCAAAGTTCTAAGGTTCAGTGTCAAACTGTGTGTGAGGTCAACTATCTGCTGCTGCATTCAGCATGGCAGTAAATGTCATGTAAAATGCTATTCAAACTCACATTGGTAGCATTTAATGTTGAATAAAGCACATAATCAGTACCCGAGGTGATCGTTGTCAAAGTAATTTATGCTGCTGTTCAGCCGTGAGAAATAGAAACCATTTTTAAAGCAAAAATTTCAGGTGATGGCTAGGGCAAAAACTCCTTTAATAAGAAAAATATTTATTTTATTATGTATCATAGCATGTGGATAGGCCACTGCATATGCTCTATAGTCAGGCACGCTCGCTCATGCTAGTGTCCTCAATCTGGCAACCTGCATTTGCAGCCATCGGAGGAGGTTCCAGGAGAAAAATTGTTGTGCAGAATGGAGTGCAATACCCTAAATAAACAGCCCTAAAATGCCAGGCCCCTTTATAGGAAATTTCAAAGCGACATTGGCAGGTGCTTTTAATTAAGAAGACATGAGATTAACCATTCTGAAAGGGCCATGAAACCCCCTTGTTTCAGCTGAGTTTTTTCACACCTCTACTTTGAAAAGTCAAGAAAGTGGGCGTGTCCAGCTCTGTTTAGGGGCAGCGTCAGAGGAGGGAAAGAGGGAAGGTCTGTAAAAATTTGCTTAAGAATAGGAATATCGGTTTGGGCACGCGCTGATTTTCACAGAGGCAAAACAAAACACTGACGCAGAGGAGAAAGACAGTGACTGTGTTTACATGGACATCAGTAATCAAATAATTTGCCAAATTATTAAATGGTGGACTTTAACTGCAGTTTGGCTCTTTCATTCAGGAATTTCATTCATGCCCCTTGTGACAAATTAGATATTGAATTCGAGGAATTGCTGGAAGCGAGTATTTTTCATGCAGTGTTTATTACCGCACTGGGAATGAGAGAAAAAAAAAACTCTGCATTTCGAAAATTGTACATTATGGCAAGCTTGATTATGGTGCTTACATGTTTACACTCGGGAGATCAGCATTTACAGCAGATTTTTTTGTCCTTAATATTGTTGTAATATTAACGTACAGTAAACTTCATTAACTTAGAAGTCATTTGACTAAGGCCTGTCTTTAAACACTGAAAGAGTACTGCTAACGATACGAACTAACGTTGCCTCTGAATAAACAAACAAAGACCACTGGTCACTCACTTACCAAATCTGTAGAGACAGCACAATCAACACCAACAGGAGCTGCGTCTTTATTAAAAAGAGACGAGCGGCAAATCCGGATTTCACCATTTCAAGATGAGAAAAGCTCTCAGGTAAACAATGTTCCTTAGACACATATTTCTATGGCGTGTTGCGTTCACTGATCCACACGTGAGTCCAGCTGCGCTCTCATAGAGAGAAAATGAAAACAAAACCTTCACTAGAGCAAATTATAAATGCAACACTGACGACCCGTATCTCCAAACATTTCTTGGTCTCCCGCTTGGCAACACAATGTAGCGTCTCTCTGCCGTCTGAACACTGTGTAGGTACAAACAGTCTTGGAAGCTATCATGCATATTAATGAAGTTGCACCGCATACATAATAGAGCGCGCTGATTTGTTTGTACCAAGTCTTACTCATGAATGAATGCAATGGAATACACGCTAAGATCTCATGGCTGTGACGCAACTTCAAAAATTTGTTTCAAACCGGAAGTACGAATTTGCTCCAAATAACGCTAAAACAACCAATTTTTACTTTTTAGTGAAATATATGTGTCCTAATAGTGTTTTTAGCAATGTGGGACACATATGACTGTTAACAGCTCAAAAAATGTGTTTTGGTGTTTCGTGACACTTTAAGAACACATGTGTGAACAATTCTGCTGCTTAAGAAAATGCATTAATTGTTCTTAGCAAGTTCCTTAATAAACTAACAAAAATTCCTGAGAAGATATTGATATTGGTGAATTAGGCCCAAAGGTATCTGTACACAAGAAGGCAAAGAAAAACCTTTCCCTTAAATATCTCATACCATAGTATTGTCATGTGTTATATGTTATTATCTAATACAATGGTATTATCATGCCGCAATAGTACTTCTACAAGTTTGTGTGAATGGTGCTTTATGCAAAATTATTTTTTTTATTCATTCAGTCATTTTCCTTCAGCTTAGGGTGTTTTCACACCTTCCTTATTTACTTAAGTTGAATCGCACTAGAGTTCGTTTTTCCTCTTGGTGCAATTCGTTTGGGCAGGTGTGAATGTAGCAATGGCACTCGAGTGCATACCAAAAGCAGACCATGATCCGAACT
Organism: Danio rerio; assembly: GCF_052040795.2. NCBI lineage: Eukaryota > Metazoa > Chordata > Actinopteri > Cypriniformes > Danionidae > Danio > Danio rerio. The sequence continues at coordinate 29,033,935 of NC_141030.1, forward strand.
AAAACAGACCCAACCGCAAAAAAGTATTGCGCCCTTTTGGACAAACCTAGCTGCCGTAGTCTGATGCGCTGTGCATTATGGGATGTGGAGTAAAAGTATTTGTTGACAGCACTTTACCAACAATCTTAAACAGATAAAGAGAGAGGGACAAACATTACCTGATGGATCGTTCATAATATTTCCAGTGAAGTTGACCATGTTGCAGTTTAGCTAAATTAATTAACGCCTCGTCGAAGCAGTGGCGCAGTAGGTAGTGCTGTCGCTTCACAGCAAAAAGGTTGCTGGGTCGCTGGTTCGATCCTTGGCTCAGTTGGTGTTTCTGTTTGGAGTTTGCATGTTCTCCCTGCATTCGCGTGGGTTTCGTCCAGGTGCTCCGGTTTCCCCCACAGTGCAAAGACATGTTGTACAGGTGAATTGGGTAGGCTAAATTGTCCATAGTGTATGAGTGTGTGTGTAAATGTGTGTGTGGATGTTTCCCAGAGATGGGTTGCGGCTGGAAGGGTATCCGCTACGTAAAAACTTGCTGGATAAGTTGGTGCTTCATTCCGCTGTGACGACCCCTGGATTAATAAAGGGACTAAGCCGACAAGATAATGAATGAATGAATGAATAATTCATGCCTCCTCCTAAAGTGACTTGCGATGTGCCTATCCCCGTTTGCAATGCATTAAAACATAGTTGTCCAGCCACAGTAAAAAGTGACATCTTTGTCTGCCGGTTTGTTGACTTACGGAAGTTCCATTGGTAATTACCGACATGTTAATTCTGACCAACCAAAAAGCAGTTTACGAAATATGTCCAATAACATCTGGCCAATGAATGATGTGGATTTTGTCACATGACTGCATTTTAATTTTTTTCAACTGGTTCAAATCAAAGCAATCAGTGTGGTGTGAAAAGGACCCAAAAACGGCAGAAAAATGCTACAATGTATCAACAGATGCCCTTGATCTGGACCAAATGATCCAAACCACAGATGTAAAAGCACCCACCGGGATGCTTTTTGTTTGCATTTATCGTCAGTGTTTTACAAGAAATTTTACTGGATTCAAACCCAATCGATTTTCACTGGCGTCCAGCAGAAGAGTATGCAAAATAAATCCTTGACGTTAAATGGTGCTACACAACTTTAAGCTTCTGACAACTGCTTGTAACACAGAAGAAGAAGACTAAGTTGACACGCTTGTTGTTTTGGAGGGTTCAAGTAGCAGCTCCAGCTCTAGTGATGAAGAAATGAGCAGCTCCACATTCATATCGCCTCTGGGCATGTTCTTCATGTGCACCTGCGTTGACAGTTTTGCTCTTGAGTGCCTCCAAGTGCTGTTTACTGAAACTTCAGCAGCTTCGTGCATGTGAACAAAAGTAGCAACCTGATTGGTGAAGGTTTTGACGTGGTGCGTCAAAACAAAAAATGAGCATGAGGCATTTTTGTTTTATTTTACATCTAGCGTTTTGCGTGTTGGTGTGCACGATCACATTGCGCCTCTTTATTTAGTCACGAGGCGTTAAACGTTGCCGGAAAACGCGAGCAAAAAGCGACCCGGTGTGCACCGGCCTTTAGGTCCTTAGTTATAAGGGGTTGCCACAGCGGAATGAACCACCAACTATTCCCACATATGTTTTACATAGTGCATTCCTTTCCAGTCGCAACCTAGTTTTGGGAAACACCCATACACTCTAACATTCACACTCATACACTAAAGCCAATTTAGTTAAATTAATTCACCTTTAGCACATGTCTTTGCACTGTGGGGGAAACCAGAGCACCCGGAGGAAACCAACACGAACATGGTAAGAACATCCAAACTCCACAAAGAAATGCCAACTGATCCAGCCAGGGCTGGAACCAGTGATCCTCTTGCTGTAAGCTGACAGTGTTAACCACTGGGCCCTCTACTTGCAGTCTAACAAATATTTTTTGACGGAACTTGCATTATAAGGACCTTTAATGCTTGATTAAAGCTTCTGATTGAAGCTTATTAATATTTGCATGCTAATTACACCTGCCACTCATATGCAGAGCAGTTGCCGAGGGAAACAAGAGAATGGACTGTTTGTACACTGTGGTCGTCTCAGTAAATCCATTAGGGATTTATTTATTTCAGCACCTCCATTCTTAACAAAGAGTCCAATGAGTCTTAAATGAATTCACCTCCATCTATAAGCGTTTTCTGGGGTTTGAATAATCTATTACTGTTCCTATGTCAAATTCAACAGGAGCTGAGATGAATCACAATCACTCTTCTGAACGATCAAGCCAAACATTTAGAAACACACACACAAACACACAATATAATGCATGTTTTTTTCTCTTCAAATTTTAGGAAAACGTCAACATTAATGATGCAGCCAACTTCCTTGTGAAGCACATAATTGCCAGTGAGAACGATATCCTGAAATCAGTGGTTCCAGATACCATCTCTCCTCAGCTCAACTCGGATAAAGAAATTACTTGTTCCGCTTGCTTTAAACCTTGAGAAGACAGCAGCGCTGGTGGACTGATGAAGATATAGACCTTCACACCAGAATCGGTCTGATTTGAGCACTAAGTTGGTCAACCATCGATCAACCGTCAAAACTACAGACACTTTGAGCTTGCACAGAGTAAATGTATTTATGTTAAAAGCTGCACTTTTTTGATATTTATGCCTAACAAAAAGCTTGGCTGCACAAGGTAATAGATGACTATTTATTTCTGCCAGACACACAGACAGATGGCTGATTAAACAAGAGTGTTTCATCAGCATGTAATATAGTGGTTTCTGGTGGGTAAGAATTAATAACCTCTGAGTCGAATGACATAATCATTTTTTTTTTTACTTCAAGTGTAAAACTGTTTCTGAAAAGTCACCGATAAGGACCCAGTGATGTTGCACTAAGACTTTAGTTATGCATTAGTTATGTCTCCATCATAAACTAAGACTTTCTACTTCCTATTTGTAGACATGATTGTGGGAGGAATAATTCATTCTATAGGGCATTTGATTGGATGAAACGATCGCTTAGCACAGGAAAAGTCAGCAATATTTTTTGTATACAGCTATTAATTTGAAAAGCCTAAAGTTTAATTTGTTAAAGAAGCCATTTGTAAAATTCTAATCAATCTGTTATTAGCAACACCGGTGGCCTAAAGGCGCAATATGTGAAATTAATATGTATGAAACCACTAGATCAGTGTTTTTATATTTGGCTTATGTACTTACACTCAAAAAAAGTTTGAAGTTTGTTCAAACTACTTATTTAAAATTAGCTGAAACTACACAATTGTTGAGTTTTTTGCCATGACAATTTAATTGTTTTATGTACAATTTAATTAAATTTGCTTAATTCCTTCATGTTGTCCCAACACAAATCGATTGTGTGGAACCCAACATTTCTTAAAGTGTACGTTATCCCATATATTTTTTAAAGAATGTTCAAATCCAGATTAAAAAAAAAAACTGTTTGTCTTTGCGGCATCAGACTATTCCTTTGTTGTGAATACGCACCCTTTAGCACCAAAAAATGTAATTCTGTGCTTTCATCAAATAAACGTTCATTCTTAACTTTGAAGTAAAACAAAATGTTAGAAACACTATTGCATAAAATTATTAATAACATCCTGAAGCCACCTGCACTGCCGAGAGTTGTTTAGATGAATAAATAAATATGTCCTGCACTCATTGCACAATTAAGACACAACAAAAATGACAGTGGTGAGAAAACAAAAGTTAAGAAAGCATCTGATTTTAGCGGTTCTGAAATTCACGTTGACATGAGATAAGTAAAATTATACAGCTATGATAGTTTGATTATACTAGTAGTAACACTTTACAATAAGGTTGAATTAGTTTGTAATTAATGCATTTACTGTAATAACATCAAAAATACATTTACTACAGTATTTTTTTAGCATTGCTAACGTTGGTTTAAGGAAATTAAGTTGTTCATTGTTACTTCATGAAAACTATGTATATGTAAATGTTGAACTATTAATAAATGCTGTGCTAGTATTGTTTGTTAGTAGTTCATGCTAGTAAATACTGTAACAATCCTTAACTAATTAATTTTTTGTAAAGTGTGATCATAACAGTAGTACAGCTTGATTATATGTAAACATTGTTTTTTGTTTATATGCTGTAAAAATGCTGGGTTCCACATAATTCCTTTAATGTGTCACAACACAAATCAATTAAGTTACATTAAGTTTACAAATTTAACTGGAGCGAATGTAAAAAATTAAGTTGTCCTGCCAAAAAAAACTCAAGAATTGAGTTGATTTAGCTCATTTTAAATAAACAGTTTGAATAAGCAGCAAAAGTAACTTTATGAGTGTATAACAGAAGAGATGCTTATTGGATTTAACATAAAAAGAATAATAATTGTAATTTATTCAGCAAAAATGCTTAGTTTCCCCCTAGGAATCAAGAAATATCTTTCTCACTCACTTTTTCCTCTCTGATTTGTTACAAGCTGTTCACACATTGGCAATAAAATGCCATACATCAATGGCAATTTGCATTTATATCCTTCTCAAAGTCATCATAGTAAAAATATTATATTTCCTAAATGCATATTATTAATTTTATTATTAAGTTTATATATTTATGTAATGTGACTTTATGTTCAGGACTTCCCTAGCATAATAAGATTGTCTGCTGGGTCTTAAAAATCTTAAATGCCATAAATCTAAAAAAAACTAATTGTAGGCCTTAAAATTTTTTAAATTCACTGAAATATTGTGTTGAGTCTTAAATCATTTTAAACAGGTCCTACTTTTCCCAATCGGGCCAACATTCATAAAATCACCAACAATTTTTTTTATTTAAGTTTATATTTCAGTTTAGTTTTTTTATTGCAAAAAGATATGATTTACAAGCTGTTAGGCATTTTTACAGCAATTTCTCTAAAATAAACCTCCAAAATCTCCAAAATCCCAGCGAAAGGAAACAAAACAATTACACAGATCCTTGTGATAATAAAGGGATAATAAAATATCGCTTTACGTCATCTTACATTCATACAAAAACTCTTTACAGAAGTAAGGGGGAGTACATATAATATATAAATAGGCATGAAACTTAAAGTATTTATATCAGAAATGCATTAGGTTGAATAGACGTTACTCAATCAATTGGACCAGAGACCAACAAATATATATTATTGATTACATTATGTAATTGTCTCCACAATAAATGTTAAAATTGTTAAAAGTTAAGGTAACTCTAACCATTTGAGGAAACGAATTGCAACAAATCATTTAAGTTCAAAAGCTAATCCTAATGAGTATTGTGAACTTAACCTGTTTGAATAAACGAAGCAATTTGAGCACAGTAAAGCCCAGTAAACTTAAAACCAACTCAAACCAACTGAGTAATTTAAAACCCAGTACGTTAAGGCAACTCGAACCGTTTGAGTAAACTGATTGCCACGAACCATTTGAGTTAAAAAAAACTAATCTATGAGTAATGTGAACTTTCTCCATTTAAGTTGAATTAATGAGGTATTTAATTAACTCATTACCTTCAACACTGAGTTCAAAACTCTTTTCAAAGGAGTAGAATTAACTTTCAGTCAATTTTGAGTTTTATTTGATAAAGTTGACTGTTGGATACAACTAGAGTTTTCTTGTTCTGACACATTAAAAGTATGTGTTTAAGAAATAATTACATTAGATTTTGCCAAAAAATAATAATACATTTCCATTGGCCATTAGAAATGATCACTAGTGTTTAGCCCTGTAAAATTTCAATCATAATGATCTCAAAAAGTCTTAAATTTGACTTGATGAAACCTGCAGAAACCCTGAATAATGACCTCGAAGCTACAAATCAAAGAGTTTAAGCTTCTGATATTGATTCATTTGAGGTATCTGGACCTTTATGAATTACGGCTTTTACCTCAATACAGTGTTAATGGCCTGGCACGCTATTACGATTTCATGAGCCTTTTATGGTTTTAATTTATAGCGTCTGAACTTGCATTCCGCAGTAACGCGTCTCGAGTGTTCATATTCAAGCTATTTTTCAGACTGTATATCTAAAAGGAGAGCTGCCAACCTCTTCCCTCATCCTCTCTTGTCTCCTTGAACACCCTGGCCTTTCTTATCTGCTGCCATCCCTCCATTTCATCCCTTTTTTCGCTCCTATTTCACATCTCCTTTGCAGTGATTCAGTGCATGACTCACTGACATTATATAAATCTCCCATGATTCCCTACATCACCATGCGCTTTATTCAAATGCTTTAATGTGTATATTGATCTACTGCCTTTTCTTGCACACCTAGTTTTTATGCTCAAATATTATTTGTCCGTGTGGGAGGTGTTGTATTATTAGGGATTGTTTGGTATTGTTAAATATGTTTTGTTCGAAGTTGTGTTAAGATTGTTGTCTAGAAAACACTGAAATATTGTACGATTTTTATGCTACTGTACATCAAATACAGTATACTCTTGAAGAACGTGTCTGAAGTATAAAGTCGAAATGAAGTCTTGCTTTGTTGACCGACTTTTCATTCCTACGGCATTAGCATAAGAGTTATCATCACCAATTATATTTAAGTGTGTGTATAACAACATAAAACGTGATCTCTCAGCTGGAATAATGGGATGTGGGAAGGCTAGACAAATTACAGCCTTGTACTTCTTTTCACACCTATACTCAACTCTAGTGTTATCACCATAACAACTGCATGCTACTTTTTCTCTGCAGGCTCTTACATTTGTGTTTTGATTTTTTTATAGAGCAGGAGGAGGCACTTCTTACCAGCTTCTTGGAAATCTGCTCTGCCAAAACACTCATAAAAGCCCAAGATTAAGAGAATTCACTTTTAATCTATTCAGATAATTTAGATTTGTTCGATAATGTGCCTGGCGCTCATTTGTGAGGATTCTAGTGAGCATTTTGTTGATTTACAGCATTAATGCCACACACAAGATGTTTATGGATGAGGACACAAGCGCTCTGAGAACCTTTGTGCGCTTTTAATGGACCACATGACCATTTCTGCTTTTCTCACAGGAATTGGATTTGACTACCCCAGGTTGCTGGAAAAAAAATGCAGGCTTAGTCATATGAGAGCCATTACTCGGCCCATGAGAAATTTAAAATAGAAGAGAAATGGAGAATGGGTGAAAAGTAAGCTACTATTATTCTCTAGGACTCTTTCAAACTAGCATGAGATATTCTAAACATGTGGTTCTGCAAAGGCTCTCCAATCTGATGAGCTATTTCACTTCTATTATTCGGCCTGTTAGTCAACGATGCCGTTTTTCTCAAAATAATAACGCCTTCCTTAAATTATAATGTTCTGGAGCAAGGTCACCCTGACTAGCTGAGCATGTTTTTTTATTTATTTTTTTTTTTCGAACTAATCAGACTTCATTACCAACAAAATGATTACATGATTCTATAAATAGAAGTAGTGGAGCCATTTATTTGCTGTAGCATTTCTTTCTTTTTTTTTCAGGAACACAAAACCATAACATGCTTCAAATTTAAGTAGACGAGGTTAGTTGATGCCATTCGAAAGGCTCAAATATTTTAATCCATTCTCTAAAATGATTTATTCAGTTGCCCGCAGAACTACCATACAGTTTTTGTAAAAAAAAAAGTACAATGAGCTACAGCCAGTGGTGGAAAGAGAACTGAAAAATCATACTCAAGTAAAAGTACCATTACTTGCCTAAAAATGTAGTGCGAGTAAAAGTGTCTGTTGTAAATATTACTCAAAGTATGATTAAAAAGTAGCCCTTTCAAAAGTATTCAAGAGTAGTTTAGTAGTATGTAGCAGTGTTAACGAAACATTCTGTATTGCACTTAGTTATTGTCCAACAGGCACACAATGTCGCAAGACGTTAATATTAGGTTAGATTTTGGTTGTGATGTCAGTTGACCAAAATTCAGTGTCTAGCCAACGTTATTTTGATGTCCAAAAACAACTTTTTCAAATGACTTTGATATTTGGTTTACTTTGCGTTGGAAATTGACCAAAATCCAATGTGGAGCCAACATCTTAAACCAATGTCATATTGACGACAAATACAGACATTTATTCATCAGGTATGGCAACCAAAATCCAACGTCTGATAGGCATTAGTGGTAAGGTTGACACAACGTCAAGCTGTAACATCATTAGACGTTGTTATTTGGTTGATTTTAGGACACTGACATGAGCCTGACATTGAGTTCTGACATCAACATGATTTTCAATTTCAAACAAAATGCAATGTCACCATAACATTGGGGTGCAACGTCAATCTGACGTCATGCTGATGTCTTATGCCTGCTGGGTGTTTAAGACCATTGCAGTCATCATACAGCAAACATCCGTCATATTCTCATCAGTGACATCCATCTAAACAGTCTCTGGGTCAATGCGTTAAGATTTTGGAAATCTTGGACACTTTTAATGCTATCAAACAATTTGTTGAAATCATAAAATGCCCATGTCTTGAGGTAGTTCATTATGATGTGATATGAGGTGTACGTCGATTTGATTGGACAGAAAGCACAGTACTGATTTTTCTAATCCCCATAGACAAGGAAAAATAAAGTAGTGACTGCAGGTTGAAGAAAAGTAGTGGAGTAAAGCACTGATGCAGCAATAAACATTTTTAAAACTACTTAGTAAATTACAATTTCTGAGCAAATTCATTAAGTAGGCTAAGTCAAATTAACTAAATGTTCCTTTAGAATGTGCAAGAATCCTATATTGGCTCAGTCCCACAAAAATACCTAATTATAAATTATCTTCAAGTGCCTCAAAATTTAAAGTGTCCATTGAGTGTGCACTTCAAAATCTCAGCAGAAGTAACAGGTAATCCCAGCCTGATCTCACGAGAAAACGTAAGTATTTTACGTTTTGCCAGTTTAGTGGCTAATTCGTACGAATTCGTACGAGTTCAGTCGTACAAAATGGTACGATTTTAAAAAGGAGGCGTGGCACCTGACCCCACCCCTAACCCCAACCGTCATTGGGGGATAAGCAAATCGTACTAAATTGTACGAATTAGATCGTACGAATTCATACGAATTAGCCACTAAATGAAAAAGTTACGAATTGCCGTGAGATTGCCAGGTACTTCTTGCTTGTTGTTTTTTCAAATACAATGAATTTGGACATTGTACTCTGGTCATTTGCTATACACCTACTACTTTTAGACTACATCATATATGGAAAGCTACTTTGTTGTATGGAAGCATGGTTGGCTGATGAAGAAAAGCACAAATGATCAAATTTGGCAGCAAATTTTGATTTCATTTTAGTCTTTCGACAAAAAAAAGTTAAATTTTTGTCATACTTTAGTCTTCTGAATCATTTTAGTTTTTGGTCTAGTTTTAGTCTACTAAATCTTCTCTAGATTTATTTGACTAAAACATATTTGATATAATTTAAGTGTAATTGGATTTAAATATTGTATATAATTATTTATACAAAACATTCTAACTTAAACTTGAATATTCTAACTCTCATAAATTGACTGAAAGTTAATTCTAATTTAAAGAGTATTGAGGTATGAGTTAATTAAATACCTCTACTTCAGCTTAAATGGAGTAAGTTAACAGTATTCAGATCGATTTTTTTAACTCAAATAATTTGTTGCAGTTGGTTTTATCAAATGGTATGAGATGACTCAACTCAACTAAAGTGTTTTACAGTACTCAGTTGGTTTGAGTTCACATCATTTATTCGGTTTTGCTGTGCTCAAATTGATTTGTTTATTGAAATGGAGTAAGTTTACAGTAATCATTATGATTAGCTTTTGAACTTAAATGATTTGTTGCAATTCGTTTCCTCAAACGGTTTGAGTTATCTTAACTTTTTGGGTTTTACAGTGTAATAAAAACATCTGAACATTTTTTCAAAACATCTTGTGTTGAACAGAAAAAAAACTCAACCAGTTTTCTGAAACATGAAGGATGAGTAAATGATGACAGAACTTTCATATTTGGGTGAACTATCCCACAGTAAAACCATTTAATGCTCGCCATCTGATTAAATCCACATCTTAGCCTACAGTAATTAAATTTTTTCTACATTTTAAAAGTATTACAGTCAGATAAACCTTTTGAAAATAAAGAGAAAAAAAGGGGTGGAAAACGTCATGGAGCCTATAAAAAACTGAAACTTACCAAATGTTTTTATTCTGGCACCTGTTCTTCCTGTGGCATTTAATTAAAAATAACGTAATTGCAACAGCGATGACAGCTGAAGCTAGGCAACTTGACATTTCCATTCAAGACAATTTAAAGCCATTCACAACATGAATTCAGCTAAAAGCCATGTAAAACCCTCTCCGCTTTTACAGTCATTTCGACGACAGAATATACTGAAATAATTTATGCACAGGAGCGACTGCTCCTCATGCAGACTGCTCGTTAAAAGTCTCGGTTTGCAGGCAGGCTTGTGGTGTGGTGTGGGTGAAGGAGAAAACAGGAGACTGTTACTCCTCAATCTGACAGATACCAGCTGCATCAGAACCCTCCTTCATCTAAAACTGTCTAATTAAACGCTCTAATTAATTTGCAGCAACATCCCCGTGCCTTTGTCGATTCCTGCAACTCTCGCAGATCCGCAGAGATAACGATGAAAGCAGACATTTAAACTGTGTACAAGAAGATCTGCGGCCGGATTTTGCGCATCCCGCCCAGAACGCCAAAAAAAAAATGGCGGCCTTTTTTTAGATTAAACGAGATGCTATAATGGCGTAATTGGCGTTCGGGTGGTACCGTGAAAATAGAACAGAAGAGCTTTAAATGTGGTGTTTATGGGGGAGTGGACATTTGCATGGCTACCTATGTTTATTAAAAGCTCTATATGCGCTTCTCTTGAGCCTCTATGAACACTTCACATTAGCTGTGCCGGAGAGAGCATCCCACACACACACCCACACAGCCTGACACGCTGATATACTCTCTCTCTCTCTCTCTCTCTCTCTCTCTCTCTCTCTCTCTCTCTCTCTCTCTCTCTCATACACACACTCTCATTTTCTCTCTCGCACTCTCTCTCTCTCTCTCTCTCACACACACACACACACACACACACACACACACACACACACACACACACACACACACACACACACACACACACACACACACACTCATCTCTCTCGCATATAGACCAACACACACCCAGTTAGACTGAGATGAGCACATACAGTATAAACATCCTCCCACTCATATACTTTGGATTGTTCAGACTTATTGAGACAGAAATCGCTCTTGCTTACTCATTTCCCACTTTTCCTTACACTCTGGCAGTGTCATGTACAGTACATGATGTGCTCAAAGACACTTCGAGGATGCTGATGGTGCTGCCATGATACGTCCAAAAATACTGCACTGCTGTGATTTGTCCTAAAAATGCAAAACAAAAAGGATAGCATGGCATCAGTGTTTTGGTTTGAGGTCTGCTCGTCTTGTTTCTCTGCGTTCTTATAGCGATCCAACCTGAAAATAAAATTTCCGTTTGGCTATACCTCGCAAGAAAACGGCTTAGATGAAAGCAGATTACTGAATATTGGATAAGACCAGATATCAGGGAAGATCTTCCACGCAGAAAATCTGGAATTGGATTAAAATGCTGAAGCAAGTTCGGTGTATAAATAGATAATAAATAGACAGACAGAGATATAAAATACATAATTTAAAATGTGTCTGCTAACAAAAAAAGACACTCAATGATCATAATAAAACAGTTAAGTTATAACAGAAATAAATCAATAATAATAATATATTCTAAAATGTTCTTAAGAAACTAATTTTAAAAATCTGTGTTTCCAATATATAAATAAAAACTGTAGAGCTATGATGTATATGAAAGTGGCAATATCCTCATGAAGACTGCAGTTTCTAAAATGTCTTTCTCTCTTCTTGAGGTGCATTTATATCTGGAGTGTCATCCATCTGGTTGTCAGTGCAGTTCAAACCCTGTAGGCAAACAGGCAGATTTACACAGCGGGAGGAAAAATGGTGACAGATAGAGAGATGAAGAGATAAAAGTATAAAACAGAAAAAGAACACATATCCAACTGTAGTTCCTCTCGTGTCCTGATCATATCAGTCAGTCGGTGTCACACTAAATAGCTGGAAAATAGCCTGTTTCATGCACAGACAAACTGTATAGAATGATATCAGATATGTTTAGAAGACCATTGCATCATATCATAAGCCATTTTTTGCATTGTGTACAATAATGTGCATGGTGCATTGAGCTGTTTATATTGTGCAGCATAGTCAATATTAAGGCGGCACGATGGCGCAGTGGGTAGCACTGTCACCTCACAGCAAGAAGGTCGCTAGTTCGAGCCTCGGTTGGGTCAGTTGGCATTTCTGTGTGGAGTTTACATGTTTCCCCATGTGTTCGCTTGGGTTTCCGTATGCTCCGGTTACCCCCACAAGTCCAAGCACTATAGGTGAATTGGGTAAGCTAAATTGTCTGTAGTGTGTGTGTGTGAATAAGAGTGTATGAGTGTTTCCCAGTGATGGGTTGCAACTGGAAGGGCATCCGCCATGAAAAACATATGCTGGATAAGTTGGTGGTTCATTCCACTGTGGTGACCCCTGATTAATAAAGGGACTAAGCTGAAAAAGTTTTGGATTGGATCCTCTTGTTTTAGATTGGCTGGGTTTAAATAATAACAGGAGCACAAGCTCATTTGCTTCCAATCATAACATTCTGATCCTTGACCTTCACAACACTTTGCTGATCAAAAATATCAGACCTGTGTGGGTTTGGGTCTTTAAGAGAAAGATATTGTCCATTTTGATGGCTGTTTTCTAGTTTTCTGAGTCTGTATCCATAAGAGTTCATCATTTTAACTGGTAATAGCAAGATAAAAAACAGTGATCTAGTTGGTGGGTGAACTTGAGCATGGCTGATGGAGTTTAAATGGTTTTTAACCAAATTCTTGTAAAAGTCTTTAGATAGAGAGTTGTCATGAAAAAGTTGCAGACTTTTATTCCAGTTTATTGATGTACTTTAAGTTGAAATTGAACGTTGAGTAGGAGGTGGGACATTATTTTGCGCATTATTACATCATAGCAAAGTAACAGTAAGTAGGGCGTGATTAAGTATATCGTGGCTAAAGAAGAAGATCAGAGAAAAACCAATGGTGAGACATTAAATAAAGATTACCAAAACAATATTTTCTTTTTAGTGGGTTAATTTACATGGATAATTATCACCTAAAGATTAACAATGTATGTCACCATCGGCTCATTCTGAAAACGAAGCCCTATATACATTTCTGGACATTGTGAATTATGTAGTCAGAGCTACGTATGGCTGCATTTCGTCTTTGAAACAAACGCTACAGTGCAGTATGACGCCGTTTGTTTTCTCACTTACCAGCTGACCGCTTATCTCCATATAGATAACTTTCCCACTGTTAACTGTTTGTTCGATAGCTCGACATGCATGACAGCGAACTTAAGATGTAGAGAGAAGTTGACCACCATGATGGAGTTTGAGTCTGGTGAAGAACAGTTCCAGAAAGCAGGTAAGACAAAAACAAAATCCAAAAAATAAAATAAACAAGTAAATAACAGGGTGAGAATGTAGTAAAATCTGAAAATGTGGTGGAAAAAAACAGGGAGCTTTTTTTTTTCTGTATTGCTTTTTAAAAAAACTATTGGTTGGGTTTGGAGAAGGTGGAGGGTGCGGGGAATCGGTCTGTTGGTCACTCATTAAGCATGTTGTCACAAAGAATTGCATCTCATCCCAGCCCAAACTTCATCTCAATTTCATTTTCCTCACTAAATGATTATATCACCTTAACATGCCTTGCTTTTGTACTTTTTCTACTACATTTGTCAAAACAAATTGATATGGGAAGGGCAAAAGAACTTTGCAATCACCTCTCACATGCATACTGTGAGAGGTGTAAGGTCTGTCTTTGCATGAACAATTGACTGAAACTGCTATTACAAAGCAGAAAGTGAATTAAAGTGAAAAATAAAAAGATTGTAAAATGTTTTGTGTAAAAAATAAACAGACAAACTGCCTGAAATGTTCTATTTTATAAAAATGTTATGGACATGATATGGACAACTAAAATTAAAATAGTTTTGAGCAAAAGAAGTTACCAAAAGGCCTAATTAATCAATATGATGCATAATAAATTTGTGAAAACATGTATATGGTATTAAAAATTGGGGAGGGGGGGTATTTTTTATTTAATAAATGCAATATTTTATGCATATAAAATGCAAAAAAAAAATTTAACAAAAAAAAGTATTTAGTTTTATTATTTGAAACTTTTAATATGGATAATTTTAAAAATTGTTTTGGTACAATGGCACAAAAACTGCAAAAAATGTAGCTCCTGAGTTTTATTTTGCTCTCTCCAAAAATGTATTTAGGGGTAGGTAATCAGAGTGAGCCTGGGTTGTTATATGTGGAATTTGCCAACCTTCTATCGCAGAAAACTACGGTAGTGTAATTACCTGTTTAAAGATTAGACGCCAAGATGTCACAATCTTGTATATGTGCAGACTGCAGCTGTTTTTGGATCAACTCTCCAGAGTATTTCCGGAAAACAATGAACAGATATGATGTGTGTGTCTGCTGTCTGAAGTGACAAGCATTTGACAGCCTTCTAAATGTATGTCACTCAAACCCATTGCTAGCAGTTAAAGTGCAGCGCTTGAGGATGTGTGGCGACATCAGTCATCTGCGCAACACAGGACCCGATTGAAGACCGCATTCTTTACTGCTGTGCTATGTGATTCCGCACTGCTGTTTTCCTGAATGAGCTCTAACAGCCTTCAAAGACTATAAATCCTTTGTCATGATGGAAATGATACATTCATATTGTCAGGTTTTATATGTCGCGTCACACGGATCGTTTTCAGATCACAAAGTGGCAGTGTTTCTCAACCGACAGGTCTGTCACTTCCTTAGGCAAGTCTAGCACACCTCCTTCCATCAATAAGTGGGACATTTGAAATAGACCCCAAAGTGGACTCTCAACGGACCCAGTGAATCAAGAGCAGCCAGTGCTCAATATAGAATATAGATTCATGTTAAATGAGCTACAGAGAGAGTACAGTATGCCCGCACACCCCATCACATCTGTCCAATACTGGCTCCCTGTTGAGAATTATAACCGCTCTGAGGCCCGTTTGCTCTGCAGTTAGTACTAGATTAAGGTTAGGATATCTCTTTAAAAAAAGTTCTTGGCCCCAACTTTCAGCTGGTAGTACCAAAAAAAGCTGATGAAAATAGTATAACATTAAAGCATAGTACAATGGAGTACAAACAGGTAAAACACCTTTAAGAAAAGGCCAAATTCCTTCATATGAATACAGTACATTATTCCCTAAATAACAGATTCCATATTTTGAGAATTCGTTTTTTCTGTGCATTCAAAGTTATAATTTGCATTATGGGACATTGATGTCTGCTGTGTTGACTTTTGATAGTGAAAATTAAAATGAGTGACTGGATTTTCAGTATTTTGTTTTTGTCATTTTTAAACTACACTCACCAGCCACTTTATTAGGTACACCTTCCTAGTACCTGGTTGGACCAACTTTTGCCTTCAGAACTGCTTTAATCCTTTGTGGCATAGATTCAACAAGGCATTAGAAATATTGCTCAGAGATTTTAGTCCATATTGCCATGATAGCATCACACAGTTGCTGCAGATTTGTCAGCTGCACATCCATGAATCAAATCTCCCTTTATGCTGCATCCCAAAAGTGCTCTACTGGATTGAGTTATGGTGACTGTGGAGGCCCTTTGAGTACAGTGAACTCATTTCAAGAAATCATTCTGAGATAATTCGCGCTTTATGATATGGTGTGATATCATGGTGGAAGTAGCCATCAGAAGATGAATACCCTGTGGTTATAAAGGAATTGACATGGTCAGCAACAAAACTCAGGTAGGCTGTGACATTGACACAATGCTTAATTTGGTACTAATGAGTCAAAAGTGTGCCAAGAAAATATCTCACCATTACACCACCACCCCCACCAGCCTAACCGTTGATACAAGGCAGGATGGATCCATACAGAAATCAGGCCTCATCAGACCAGGCATTTTTCCAATCTTCTATTGTCCAATTTCGGTGAGCCTGTGTGAATTGTAGCTTCCTGTTCTTAGCTGACAGGAGTGGCACCTGGTGTGGTCCTCCTCAAGCTTCAGCGGGTATTGTGGTCAGAGATCCCCTTCTGCATACTTCAGTTGTAACGAGTGAATATTTAAGTTACTGTTGCCTTTTATCACCTGTAACCAGTCTGGCCATTCTCCCTTGACCTCTGGCATCAACAAGGCATTTGTGCCCACAGAACTGCCGCTCACTGGATATTTTCTCTTTTTCTGACCATTTTCTATAAATCCTAGAGATGGTTGTGTGTGAAAATCCCAGTAGATCAGCAGTTTCTGAAATACTCAGACCAGCCCTTCTGGCACTAACAATCATGCCACTTTCAAAGTCACTTAAATCCCCTTTCTTCCCCATTCTGATGCTTGGTTTGAACTGCAGCAGATCATCTTGATCATGTCTACATGCCTAAATGCATTGAATTGCTGCCATGTTGCCATGCTGATTAGAAATTTGTGTTAATCAGCAGTTAAACAAGTGTACCTAATAAAGTCACTTTTTCCAATGATCAAGATCCCATAATGCACTTCAAAATCATAAATGAAAATGAAAACATCAATCACAAATACAGAAAACTGTTGGTTTATGGATATTTTTGCAGTGCAAAAATAAAATTATAATATTCATTGAAAACTCGAAACACATGTAAGTTATAAATGTTGCATCTGCAAGTGCTAAAACTACTAAAACTGAAAATAATGTAATTTAAAACTAAAAAATAAATATACACGCAAAAAAAAATGCTGGGTTGTAGTAATCCAACTTTAAGTCAAATATCTGTATAGAGAAACCCATTCATTCATTTTTTTGGGCTTAGTCGCTTTATTAATCCGGGGTCGCCACAGCAGAATGAACCACCAACTTATCCAGCACATGTTTTACGCAGCGGATGCCATTCCAGCCACAACCCATCTCTGGGAAACATCCATACACACTCATTTACACTCATACACTATGGACAATTTAGCCTACCCAATTCACCTGTACCACATGTCTTTTGACTGTGGGGAAAACCAAAGCACCGGGAGGAAACACAATTGACCCAGCCGAGGCTTGAACCAGCGAACTTCTTGCTGTGAGGCGACAGCACTACCTACTGCTCCACTGTGTCGCCCTGGAGAAACCCAATGTTTTTTTTTTCAACTTAATGTTAATTTATTAAGCTAAGTTTATACTTTTAAAGATAAAAAAGCAACATAATGTACCTACTAAAACAAAGTAGGAATAAATACAACAAATAAAAATGTATGATTTTAATATAAAAGCTAATTTTCTAATTAATGGACATGTAGACAATGGTAATAAAAATTGGTCTATAAATCTTTAGTTTATTCATTTATTCAATTCTAATTTTAACAATATTAAAGGGTTAGTTCACCCAAAAATTAAAATATCCTCATTTACTCTCCCTCATGTGACTTTATATTGTTAAGAGTTTGTTTATTCTGTTGAACACAAAACCTTATATTTGGAAGAATGCTGGTTGCTGGCCCCCATTGACTTCCATAGTAGGAAAAAAAATACTAGGAGATGCCAAACAATTTTCAAAATATCTTATTTTGTGTTTAACATTAGAAAGAAACTCAAATAGTTTTTGAAGAAGTGAAGGTTGAGAAAACGATGACAGAATTTTCATTTTTGTGTGAACCTTTGTGTGAACTCCATTTTATTGTTGCTTTTTAAAGTTGCAGCCTAGTGCCCAAGATTATGATTCAGAGACAGTAAGACTACAATCAGTCCCCAAGTGACCAAGAAAAGACCTGCTTTTTCCACCTAACACAAGCACAGTGTTGTGGCTGCAGATAATGTCCTATATTGGCTGCTCTAGTGACTCACTGGCTCCAATAAGCTCATTTCAGTCTGCCGCGGCCTCTCCATTCACTCGCTGGCACCAGACAAAGTCAGAGAGGGTGACGCTCTGTCCCAGATTTTATGGTTCTGTTGCAGGTTTATGAGGACCACACTGCGGCAATGTGTAATGTTTAACTCTATTAGGGTCGCAGAGGGACCAGAAGACAGCTAAAACGTCTCGACTGAGTCCAAAACGACTCAAAGAGGAACAAGATGATGTGTCTGCAGTTTCAGTTCTTTCGGTGGATCCTGCATTTGGAGCAGAGGTGCAGTAATCAGCTCTTTTCTGTAATTAGACAGAGCACAAGTGAATGAGAGAGAGGACATAATGTGTCCCATTCTGTTCTGTTTGGCACTCTTGGGCCTTGCCCTCCAGACATGTCTAATAGGAACCGAGTTTAATTAAAAGAGAGGAGGAATGAATTTGGATGTCTCCGAGATGAATGAGCTGCACAGGGAGGATTGAATATTTAGTAGCGATGGAGTGAGGAGTGACTGAAAGCATGCAGCTTCTGGTTTGTCCACATCATTTTTTTATTATTATTGATTTATCAGGATCCCCATTTCTATTCTTCCTGGGGTTTATCGAACACACAAAAAATTATATTAATACATAACAACAAAGACCAATAAGAAACATAAAAATCCAAAAATCATAACATCCAGATCAAAAATCCACTTAATATTGTGCCATTAATAATTTCTTAAATGATTTTTAAATCTCATTTTACTTGTTACAAAGCATGTTTTATCTGACGGTAATTCAATCCGGTAACCAATCCATGTTTTCATTCCTCTGTACAGTCCGTTACTTTGCATTACTTTTCGAAACGGGAAGCAAAAAATTTCCTTTTGATGCACGCATGCCTGGTGTTAAAATGATGACTAGAATTGCTTTACAAAAGTTACACTTGGAACTCTTGTCACATAAATATTTCTTATGAAACAAAGCAGAGAAACAATTACCCTATCCTTCACCAATAACCAATCTAAAGTTTGATGTATTTTCATAATATTAACTCTTCTATTACAGTGTAAAATTAGTCGTGCAGCTCTATTCTGGACTAACTGTAGCTTATCTTATTTATTTGGTGCACTCAACCAAACCACTGGACAGTAATCTAAATAAGAAAGAACAATTGCCTGAACAGTTTGAGATGTACAGCACTGTGGTAAAAATTTGACACATCTCCTAATAATTGATAAATAAACCTCTTCCTATAACTATTACCATTTTATCTGTTTTGACCACTTTAACCTACTACCAAGAAGAACTACAAGAAGTCTAATTTCTGTTCAATAGGCACACTCATTATTTAACTGTGGTTTACATTTAAATAGAAAGTTTGATCCAAACACAATACTTTTGGTTTTTGTCAAATTTAAAACCATCTTATTATTCTGTACCCACTTTACCACTAATTCTAACGCCTCATTTAAATCAGCAGATCATTTTTCAATCAATGCTGCTGGTAGATATAATGTTGCAGCATCAGCATACATAACTGCCCTTGCATGCAGTTGCCCTTGCATTGCTTTTATTTTAGGGAGGGGGGGAGGGGTCTCACTGTTTCACCGTCTCAAAAGTGGCAGTAAAAGGATTTTTGGTAGCATTTCACAATAATAGTATTTGAAAAGGCAAGGCAAGATAAGTTTTTTTCTATAGCACATTTCATACACAGTGGCAACTCAAAGTGCTTTAAATAAACATGAATAAAAGAGACAAGTGAAAGAAAGTAAAAACAAATAATAAGAATTATAAAAATAAGAATAAAAAAATAGATAAAACAGATAAAAATGTGTTAAAATCGGTTATAAGATAATGAAAATGAAAAGAAAATCATAATATTGCGATCTGTCGTACACAACACAGTGCTCATTCAGTAAAGGCACAGCTAAACAGATGTGTTTTCAGTCTTGATTTGAATGTGCTTAACGTTGGAGCACATCTGATCATTTCTGGAAGCTGATTCCAGCAGCGAGGGGCGTAGTTGCTGTAAGCTCATTCACCCTGCTTTGACTGAACTCTTGGAACTTCTAGTTTGTTTGATCCTAATGATCTGAGTATAATGATGTTTTAATATTTAAACTAAACATTATTATGAATTAACGAAGAATTAAGGCATGCGCTAAGCGTGAACTAACGTTAACATGAGACACGAGAGTTCGTGTGTGAATAACAGCTAACTTATTCTACATCTTGTTATTAACGTATTAATTAACATTAAAGTTTAAGCTAAATGTAACCAACATGAACTCGTGACCTGTTTGTGGGGAGGTAAGCGTGATCGAACACCCAATAAGGGGGGAGAGCATGCTAGGAGCCCGGCGGCTAATCAGCAGGTCAATCAGAAATTAGAAATAACACCTGTTTTTCTAGTGATTGGGCCGGAGAGACTCCTTTCTTAAAGAGAACGGGAGGAGCAGTCGGGAGAGGAGAGAGCACACACACACACAGCTTCACGTGGGGTGGCTATAATTTGAAAATAAAAAGATTTACTTACCTGAATTGCCGACCCTCTTCCCACAACAACAACGAACATTATTACACTGTTAATGTTTAATTATGTCATGACTTTACTTGGATAGACACATCATCATTAACTCATCCTTAACTACTCATAAACTCATGATGGTTAAATTAAGCATAAATTAATGTTGTAATTAATATGTTAATTAACAAACAATCATGTACTAACAATTATTTAGGTAGCCGTTATTCACACATGACCTCATGTGACTCATGTTGTAGTTAAAGTTAGTTCATGATTCGTGTTGGTAGCTAGCTCTATGCAACTCTCATTTGGTTGCCCACTGAAGCTACGCAGGGCTGCACCCGATCAGTACCTGGATGGGAGATCACACAGCTTGGTTGCTGCTGGAAGTGGTGTTATTGAGGCGCTTAACCTGCGGACTGTGTGGGTCCTAATGCCCCAGTATAGTGAAGAGGACTCTATAATGCTCAGTGGGTGTCATCTTTCGGATGAGACATTAAACCAAGATCCTGACTCGACTAGTCATTACAAATCCCAGGATGTCCTTTGAAAAGAGTAGGGGTTTAACCAAATTTGCCCACTGGCCTCCTAACAATCCGCAAATCATAATTGGATTCATCCCTCTGTCTCCTCTCGACAAATCAGCTGGTGCGCGGTCTGGCACAAAACGTTCAATTGTTACTGTTATTGTAAAGTGTTATTAGTTTAAAAAAAAACTTGCATGAATAGACAAACTTGCATGAATATCATTTTAAAATAAATGGTTGGAGGTCGCTAACTTTTTAAAATATTTAAAGTATGTAGTGTAATGTTTCTTTCAGTGTTTGCATGAATCGAGACTCTTTTAAAGATGCGTTTTGGTCAAGCAGATCACAAGGTATTAGGATATTTTCATGTACACAGGCAGCAACAACAATGGTTGCATTGTATAATAATTACCGTGTGGACACGGTAAATGCATCTATTCATAAATAAAATCCAAAATGTATGCCTCAACTTAATCAAACTGTGTATTATTATACTGTTACTATATAAACACACACTATCTCAAAAAGTGAGTAAACCACTTGCCTTAAAATGAACTACGGTGTTAGATTATGAAAAAAAAATTGTCAACTTAACAGTTACAACACATTTACTCACTTCTTTAAGTAACTAATTGCTTTAGTGCATATTTACTAAAGAAACAAGTTCAAAATGTTGGTCTTAAGATGGTCAAACTGTGCCTTTTGGACATAACAAAGAGGTTTTTGGCATAAACAACATATAACAAGTGTAAATTTGAAAACATTCGTTAAATTACTCGGAGCACAAAAATAATTGTACAAACATTTACATTTAGGGGCTGATCACACCGAACACGCTTTATGCGTTGAGAGGCACCTCTTTTAAGTGGTTTACTAATGGCCGTAAGCGATTTGCACGCTGCTTATGCACATTGCGCGCCTCGCGTTTTAACCGCCTGCTGCGCCTTGCGTTTTTGCCATTGCGCTCTCTTAGTTGAAAAAAGGTTAACTCTGAGCAGAAAAAGCTTGTTACGTCACTTTCGTCTGTTTCATTCTCCAATCAAATGACAGCAGGGGCTGGGTTTGCGTTGAGGTGCCTGCAGTGTTTGGAGGAGCAACAAGGGAGACTTTTGAAGATGGAGGAGAGTTGTGGTTTCTGCTCTAAGTTATCCAGACCTGTATCACTTCACAAATCTTGAATATCACAATAATATTCTATATTAATGTTAAATTAATATCAACAGCAACACTCACACAAAATACCTAGCTGATTCAGTCGTTGCCTTGTAAAATGCTATGACAATTCAAAGTAAATTTATTTTAAATGTTTTCTTATGTAGAAAGTAGATTGTGTGTCCTACAGGTGGTTTGTTAAGCCGACTCACCTGTGTGAAGGACACTGAGAATCACACAATGGTGTTCCAGAAACATGGAGTGTTTATAAATAAGTGTCTGGTTTATAAAAAAAAGAAAAGAGTGTGTCATGCAGGTTGTTTGTCAAGCCCACTCACTTGTGTGGAGTACACTAATACTGCGTTCACACCAGACGTGAATGAAGCATCAAGCATGAGTGATTTACATGTAACTTTTTGATTTAGTGGTTAATTCGTACAATCTAATTCGTACAATTTAGTACGATTTGCTCATCACCCAATGACGGTTGTGGTTAGGGGAGGGGTTCCTTTTTAAAATCGCCTCCTTTTTAAAATCGTACATTTTTTGAACGACTGAACTCGTACAAATTTGTACGAACTAACCACTAAACTGACAAAACGTAAAATACTTACGTTTCCTCATGAGATTAAGCTGGACGACTCATCTCCAATACTGCAAGGTAGGGCGGGAGTGGGGCTCCTTTTCAGCCCTAGAGTTTCTTAGAGTTGGAGTTGCTTAGACCGGCCCACCTCAGTTCACCACTGACTAAAATAACGTCATTTCCAATTCAGTTTCTAATGACACTATCACCCCTTTTTCAATGAAAGAGCTGCTTTAGAACTTCAAATGTTTTTCATAAATATGAGAACATTGCGGGTAGCTAAATCTCCAACAATATTCTTTAAAACATCACAATGTCCTTTCCTGCAATATATACTCTGTGCAAAACTCTTTATATATATCCAGTCCTTTGTAACGGTGGTCACACCAAAAATAAAATTTGTACACCTACATAAGTATCATATGTCTCAACACTAAAAATGAAAAAAAAAAAAATTTTTTATTTAGATGGGATTTAAACTCAGGTCGGTGGCGTCGTAAAGCAACGTGCTGACCACTGGACCAACTATGCTATTGCGTTTGGAATATAAGTATTGCACTGTTTTCTGCAAGACCGTTTTAACCACAGTATTACTTTCTATTGATAGCTTGAACTTTTTCTCCCATTTTTTGATTTCTGAGCAAGTTATGTCAGATTTGATAATGTAGTGATTCATCTGATTTTCATTGCGCAGGTGTAATAATCATTAATATTAATTATTCTAACTCTTGTATTTACTAAGGTGCTGCTGTCAACATTAACCTGCAGGCTGCATTTTGGTCACGGGGCTGCGAGAAAATAAATAAAAAGAGTGGAGCTGCGGCAAAATAATGAATAAAAAGAGTGAGGCTATGGTCATAATTAAGGCATAATTAAATGAAAAAGTGCGACTGTTGAGAGTGCAAGCAAATAGGGACACCGGCCCTCACGGCCAAAAAACAGACCGGGCCACCGGGAATTCTCCCACTCCTCCCGATTAGCCAACCCAGGCCTGCTGCAAGGTTTACCCAATACAAATGGCCTACTGTATTTTGCTTTTATATTTTAAATAAGGCTATTATTTGTGCATAAACATACCTAGATACAGTACTAAACATACCGTTTGTTTGAAAACAACATTATTTGACATACCTAAGCAAACTTATTTGAGCGATTATATCATTAAATGTGGAGGGAGCCCTTATAATATTTTCCGGGGTAAAAGGGGGTCCCTACTGACCTACAGGTGGTTTGTCAAGCCCACTCACCTGCATAAAGCACACCAAGAACTGCACAATATAAGAATTTGCCATCTGAAAGGGCCATAGAGATTCAAAGACACTGAATAAAAATGTTTGATAAATGTTTCACAACCTGAAAGAATCCACAAGCTTGTAATATCTTTAAATAGCATATTTTTAATTGCAAACTGCTTGTGCCATTTGTCTAAGTAAATAAATAACATGTACTCTAGCTTGGTTTAGCGCAATTAAATTAATATTTTATTGTCTAACAGACGCAT
Source organism: Danio rerio (assembly GCF_052040795.2). Classification (NCBI taxonomy): domain Eukaryota; kingdom Metazoa; phylum Chordata; class Actinopteri; order Cypriniformes; family Danionidae; genus Danio; species Danio rerio. The sequence goes on from NC_141030.1 coordinate 29,058,139, forward strand.
GTAAACATCCACTGTAATGAAAGTGTCTTTCCTCCACATGTGGACTTTAAAATCAAATCAGCGGTAATGCAAAACGCCCCGTTACTTTTCACAAAGCAGACTTTAGATGAGAAAGGGATTATGAGTTAATGAATGTATTAATCTTCTCAACAGTCTGCCTGGAGTATTCCTCACTCGATACCTGCCAGACTCATTAACATCTCGGGTCTCATATAATAAATGTGTTAAAATAGGCTTAAGTAGATTAGATTTTATTATGGATTTTGCAGGCCGGTCCGCATATTAAAGCCCTCGCAGGTCAATCGGTAAAATATTCGCAAGCCAAATCAATCCAAAGTGCAACGATAACACAAGACAACTTCACTGACATCAATACAACAGCAAGCAGACACAACGGCATGACTTTGATCAGTGCGTTATGTGTGGCCTCATTCTGCCATGGATCCTGACAACCTGGAGGCAGAGGCAAGAAAGGACATGCCATGATGAGGTGTGTGTCTGAGGCTAAACCACACACACATACATACACACACACACACAAAGCTCTCACCGTTTCTAACAAACATGACAGCTTGACATTGCACCTGGGTTCGATTCATCTGGATCAGGTCCCAGACAAGTGTGAAGAAAAGAGACGACATGGGAACTGAGACAAAGGGAGTTTGCAGTCACCTTGTACGGTTGCGCGCGCTGTTAAGCTGCCGCATGTACAGTAGAGAGCGTTTTTCTGTGGCCGCACACATTCGCACTCTCATCTGCCGAGGTACTTCAGACTGTTTGATGAGATTCTGTTGCCATGGAGACAGCTGAAAGTGATTGATTGGCCAGCACCTGAAAAGTGCTCACCGAAACTTCTAGATCAAGCCGTTATTTTTAAAAGGCCCGGTGGGAAATCTCTGCGTGAAGGACGTGGATCAAGTGAAAGTTTTGCTACATCTGCGTACTGTGTGAGATACAATGAAGGTCATTGCAAAAATACTGGCACAATTAAAAACGGCGCTCTCATTAGACGGCATGTGCATTCGCTTTACACAGCAATGCATGGAAGTGACACAGTTTTGAGACTGCTTAATTTTATGGTTCTTCATTGGCAGTGATGAGTCCGTGAAGAACCTTTATCAGCACTCTTATGAAGAAATAAATGTTTTATTGGCTTATACTACTTAAAAACCATGGTTTCAAACACTTTTTGGAGTGACGCCATAGAGGAGCCATTTTGTTTTTTTTAAAGAACACTTCAGTTCCTAAAGGTGCCATCCACTGCATTTATTGTAGGCATGGATCGGTATAAGATTCTGACGGTATGATAACATTGGATAAAAGTATCACGATTTCACAGAATTGTAATGATTGCTCTAAAATATATATTTGTTTAAATGTCTGGGTACAAAAACAACATCTTTTTCCCCCTTTGAACACAATTTATTTTATTTTAAGAACCATTTAAGATATTTATGAAGAGTAAACAATTCCTACTAAATAATTCTATTGAATCATTGAGTTCTGCTGTCTTCATTAGTTTCAAATCACAGATGTCTTCACAATTCTATGGATATCTTTTCTGATACTGTTGTCCTAAAAAACATAAATAAAAAATATTACACATATAGTTGAAGTCAGAATTATTAGCCCACCTTTGATTTTTTGTTGTTTTATATCCCAAATGATATAATGATACTGATTTTCATAGTATGTCTGCTAATATTTTTTCTTCTAAAGAAAGTCTTATTTGTTTTATTTTGGCTAGAATAAAAGCAGTTTAATTTTTTTTTATCCAAGCTGTATAGAAATGTCTTGAAAATATCTAGTAAAATATTAAGTGCTGTCATCATGCCAAAGATAAAAATAAAACAGTTATTAGAAATGAGTTATTAAAGCTATTATGTATCGTCCCATACCTAATTTATTCATGTACTTGTTCTCTGATATGTGCAGGTATCTGGCTTAGTTCACAAGTTCTCCAGAAATTGTTTTATATGCTCAATTTGTTATATTTTAGAAGTGTTTTATATGCTCAACTGAAGTGATATTAGGTAAAACAGAGATGGCCAAACTAGGGCCAAAGTTTTATCCTTTGATTTGTCCCACTAGAGGGAGAATTATGGGGAAGGGTTGAGCAATGCCTGTAACAGATAATCTCATTTCTAATTTAACATGAGATTTTGTTTGTTTTATTGATGAGCTACAAAAAGCAAACTGAAATGAAATGTTTTAATTAAATGTTGTAAATAAATCCGATTTTTAAAAACTGTCCATACTGTCACTTAATGAATAAGAGACAGAGCAGAAGACATCAGCGCGCAAATCAAGGCAAAGGCAGGTTCAGCATGCTAGTGTATTTGGCATTGAACTCCATTGTTTTTGTTAAAATAATTTTCAAAAGTTTGAATGCATTAGTTAATTTTGACAAAAGGGCCAGACATGGATGTATTTAGAGTCACAATTTGTGGTATTATTGTATAAAACAGAAGCAGGAATTACCAATAACCTGCCCATAAACAGTTTATTTGCATTTTTTCACCACAGGAATAATCACAAAAAGAGCTGAGTAATGAGACACGACCAAATGATTCATTAAGCACTTATATTCAGCAGTTTGTGTAGTTGCTGTCTTATCACAAACATACATGGCAGATTTCACAATATACACGTTCAATTAACAAAAAATAGTTAAACGGACCTATTGCCCCTTCAGGAGGTGCTGAATCAATTTATAATCCATATTTCCTAAATTTCGTATTTTGACGACAGGCTGTGATGAGATGAGATGCTCCATGCCTGGTTGCATTACCTGAGAGCTCTATAAAAGTTATTCTTATATATTTATTTCTCTTTTCAAAATAAGAGTCATGCAGACTCCCAAATACATAGTAAGTGAATACAAACTAAGGTTTAGACATAAAAATGAGGGGAAGTGATCATTGTTGTAATCTTATTGTCCAATGGATTTTGAAGGTTCTTCATGAAAAAAGCAAGACTTTTTAGGCACTTTATTTGCATTGATGGTTCTATGAAGATTTACATTCCTGAAAAGGTTATTTACAGTGATGTAAGGTTCTTATCTTATATTATTAAAATACTTATAACTTAATGGCTTTTAAAAACTGTTTATTGATTCTTCTTGAAAGGATTCTTCATGCAGAGATGCCCAATCTAGAGCTTGTGGGCCAAAATTGGCCCATGGTAACCTTTGATTTGGCGCACCATCCCACCTGAATGATGGGAATGGTTTAGAGATTGTCATTTCAAGTTTTATGTAATCTTATATTGGTTTGTTTTATTGATAAGCTACAAAAAGCTAACTGAAATTAAATGTTTCCATTTAAATGATTTAAATGAATCATATGTAGGTTATATTTATTTAGTTTAAATACATACAGTCACCAGACGGATGGAGAACAATGCAGAGAATTGAGTAAATCAAAGCAAAGGGAGATTCTGCTTGACTAGTGTATACAGCACAAAACTATACTGTGATAAATGTGATCGTTTTTATTGCAATACATTATAATTTAGGTTATACTGCATTAGCTAATATGACTCAAAATATTGTTTTCTATTTATATATAAATATTATGTTATGAATTAGAAAATTACGCATGGCGACTTTAATCTAATATGGTTTGGTATAATTCTTTTCAGCCCACGACTCTTAATGATATTAATGGATTTTGGGCTTTCATGCGAAAAAGTTTGGGCATCCCTGTTCGAAGGCATCACTTTTGGGTCTTTATTTTTAGGAGTATCTTTCAATTGCAAATGGTTTAAGAATTAAGGTTGTTTATCACAATCAGTGGTTCAACAAAGAACCTTTATCTGGAACTGAATTCTCCATTCCAAGTACTTTTAAAAATACAGATCTGCTCGTTTCTCTGTGATTTCTTGCACAGCATATACGGAAGAGACATTATTTGTAAATACAGCTGTCACTACTAATGTTTAATGAGAGATAATTCAGTTGTTGAATGCAGTTGTCACTCTCAATTACCGCACTGTGCGCACAGAACATGATCAAACAAAAAAAGGTGAACTGACGAGCCAATTTAGCTGCTTAATGTTGTACTGGTTCTTTTAAGAATGTTCACTCAGAAGTCTATGACATCTTTGTTTAACACTTCTTTTGGAGCCTTTTTTAAAAACAGCATTATGGATATGCATCCTTAAGATGTAGTCACTCACCAGCTGCTCCTTTGGTTAAAAAAACAGCAGTAATAACAAGAATCATCACATGAAATTGGAGATGAATTAAATATGTATCCTTGGTGATACGACAAGGAGTCTTAAAAACATCTCATTTGATAATAAGCATTAACCTACGTCATCATAGTCAAGGTCATACATTTATCTTCAAAATAAAATGTGCACTTGAATACACTGAAAGTTTTACTTTCGGATAAAAGTCTGGCAGCTGAATAAATGTATTTTGGAGGTCAAGTATCTTTTTTGGGCCGTTCTGAGTTTTCACTTCTCTGCCAGTTCAGATGAATCATTGTTCGCTCTCTTGTACGCAGGCATGAGCAGATCCTCTCTGGGGATGAGACATGACTCTATATATCACACTGGCTCTCTGAGGCCCACAGACCGGACAGAAAGGTAAAGATTGGAAAAAAAAAAACATTCTCACAAAGGCTTTTCTGTAAGCCAAGACAATGAGAAACTGGGAAAACGAAATGAAGCCATTTGTAACCATTTCGTGGACAGTTTGTGCTGCGTCAGGTTCATGTGAAATGAATACCAATGCCAACAATAAGAAGAACATCTCCTCGGTGGGCTGGATTTTGTTATAGAGGACCATAAATTACAATACTAAAAAATAGTTTGTTTACAAATGTCTGTAATTTTGGATGCACATACACAGTTATAGTATTAAGTAGGTCGAATGCAAGAATTAAAGTTATCAAGTTCAGTTAATGTAGAAGTAAATGAACATATTAGTCTTGCAAATGTTTGTAAACTATTGGATTCAAGTATTGGGGAATGTGTGATTTAAATATAGTATGACATCGCCCTCCAGTGGACGCTTACAGAACTTGGCTACTTTTTGCTACAAATCAATGGTCAAGAGCACCTCTTGGTCAAACTTGGTTAAAGAAAAACATTTATGGAGACATAATTTCCTTCCACACTGACCAGACATTATCCTTTTAGGATTTAAATAAATTCTATGCAATAAACATTTCAAAAAGGATATACAGCTTTGATTTACAGTTTACTGTTGTTAATAATAATATTTATTTTATTCTACTAATTAATAAAAATATTTTTTTTATTCTACTAATACTAATATTTCTTTTATTCTGGTATTTATAATAATTATTCAGGGTTTCTGCAGGCTTCACCAGGTTAAATTTAGGATTTTTAAATCCTTTTTAAGACCATTATGACTGAAATTTTAGACTTATGCAGGGCTAAATGCTAATGATTGTTTTCGAAAATCTTAGTTATAGAAGATTTTTACTTGCCCTATTAAAAAAAACTATAAAAATTTAATACATTTAAAAATACAATAATAATAATAGTCTTATATATATATATATATATATATATATATATATATATTTTTTTTTTTTTTTTTTTTTATATATCCATTTACAAACCTTACAACCCTTACCAGAAATAGAACAACACATAGCTGTCAATTACTTCTTCAATAATATTTTAATAATAAAAAGATTGTCCTCAGCAGTAAAGTGTCCTCAGCAGTAAATGAACAGAGAACTTTTAAGCAAATGTGTAAGATAAGTAATTAAAGGCTATTTTTAAAATAAAAAGTAAACAATTTTATTGAAATGGATATTTGGTGATTGTGTGGGTGTTAATGGCCAGATTGGGTAGCTACTAGGCATGAGAGGATAACCGGTTTCAAGGTAAACTGCAATTTAGTAAAATCAAGGTTTTAAAAACGCAAAAAAAAATCTGTTATACCATTCCGTACCATACAGTAAATGTACTTTTTTGTTGTTGTTGTTGTTGTTTGTTTGTTTGTTTTTTTAGGACAACAGTATCTCCAGGAGAAGATATATCCAAAATACCTTTTCAAGTTGAAAAGAAATCTGTGTTTTTGAAACTAATTTAGACAGCAGAAGTCAATGATTAATGTTTAATTATTTAGCTTTACATGTTTACTCTTCAAAAATAATTTACTTTTTTTTTCAAATTAAAATGTATTGTGTTCCAAAGACAAAAAAAAGTTTACGTTTTTAACCCAGACATTTAAAAAAAACTTATTTAGAGCAGTCATCACAATACAGTGACACCGTGAGCCCATGCCTAGCAGCTATACAATAACACAGAAAATCAAGACCTGTTAAAAAAAGATTTAAGACCAACAACACATTAAGACCAACAACATTTCAGTTAGACTTTTTAGGACCCAGCAGACACCCTGATTATTTTATTTATTTTATTATCTTCTGAAACATTTGGTCGAAGTTTAACATAAAAATGTCACTGAGCAGTTTTTGTTGCAAAAATTAATAACTAAAAATGTTTTTTAGAAATTATTTTATTTATTTTTAGACGAAAACAATGGTTTAACTTAATAATCCTGATTGTCTAAACAAATGTCAAATAAATCCTTTAACAGACAATATTTGACATTTGCAAGACACTATCAAATCTTTACAATATAAAGCAAATATTTTTTCTTAAACCCATAACTAATACATGCAGTATCCTTATAGTTTCATAAGCTAAGACAGGTTCATCACATAGATTATCATGTGTGTGTTATCTATATATATACCAGGGGGCCCAAACTTTTTCTTATAAAGGGCCTAAAACCTAATTTGACTGAGGGCTGTGGGCCAAAGCTAAATATCCCAAACCGTATGACATTAAATTTGCCATGGGTAATTTCCTAATTCATTTTCTAAGATTTAAAAACAACTAATAATAAAAAAGTCTGATTTATTAACAACGTTTAATTGAAACATTTAATTGTAGTTTTTTTGTAGCTCCTCAATAAAACAAAGAAACTAAAGTTTACAATAAATTTGAAATGATGATTTCTGTCAAAGGCATTTGCCCCAACCACCTCCCTATAATTCTCTCTCTCTTAGCACCAACATTGGCCCAAAGGCCCTACTTAGGCAATCTCTGATATCACATACTTTCCCAGAGATAGGTTGCAGCTGGAAGGGCATCCGCTTTGTAAAAAAACATGCTGGATAAGTTGGCGGTTCATTCCGCTGTGGCAACCCCGGATTAAAAAAGGGACTAAGCCGAAAAAAAAATGAATGAATGAATGAATGAATGATATCATATATATATATACAAAAATAAAAACGATCTAATAGATACAAATAAAAGAGTCTTAGAGCATCATTTCATCTGATTTTTTAATATAAAGCTTTTGCTTTTATACAAACATCAAAGACATAAGGCTTTCTTTTGTCTCTTTACATAAATTACATTTCAAATACACAGCAATACTTTAATTATAATGTCAGATTTTAAACTAATCGTTATTGCTAATTAAAAAAAAAACTCTGCTACTGAAAATGAGGATGAAACTCCATTACGATGAGTTCACAGCCTCTTGAAAGAGATCTGCAATAAAAGGTTGCTAATAAATGTTCTGTGCTAATAACTCTCCATAAAAGCCTCTAGTAAATTCCTAACTGTACAAGAAGGAAGAGCACACTAAAGACAGAAGAGACCATACACAACCCTGATGTCAGTAAGATCTGTTTACATGGCTTAACCCGCATATCCTGACTATGGCAGACAATTATCTCTGATTTGATCATTTTTGGTAGGGTTTGAAATGACAGTGACCAAACAAATAAAATAAAATAAAACAGCATAAACCTTCTGTGTAAACAAGCGTCTTTAAACTTAACTGAATACATCAGACTAAAAAAAATAAATGAATTAATTAAAATAAAAAAAGATTAAAAAAAAAACACATTTTATGCTCTCAAAGCTGATTGGTTAGTGATTATAAAAACATAGGTCAGTTTCCAAACCGCTGAGTTAGTGTGAACACATTCCTGCTCCGTCATTCTGCCCTTGAACATCCAATAAGCCAAAATTTATGCTATGAACTTCAATTCATCTTCAGACAATGCTGATATTGTGCGCACATAGAGGTCACATCTTGCCAGCGGTAATTACATTGCAAAATGTTTTCAGATCCACATCAACGTAAACATAAAACTGCCTTCACACTGTGACTTCACATTTAATGATGGTGCAGAAGGAGAGAATGTAAGAGAGAGATTGTGTGCAAGAGCTTTCCATGCCTTTGTCATTGTTGGTCGATGGGAAGACTCAATCTCCCGGATCCACACACGCATGTCCGTCAGCCCAGCTGCACATCCATGTCGACGGGACACAGCACAAATCTGGGGTCCAGTTTAGGTGTGAAGTCACCAAAGGTTTTGGAGGCCTCAGTCCCGAAAACATCAAGCACTTTCCTGTTCATCAGGGCAAACCTGGACAAAACCAAACAATACATTACTTGATGCTTTAAAGAATTCAAATGCATAATTAATTAGATTTCATATTTTTATGAATGATTTAACATTTTTTTAAGATAAAGGAGAAGTTCTTTCTTCAGTGGAACACTACAGAAGATTTTTAGCTGGGACTTTAGTCCTTGTTGATTAATACTATTAAAGTCAATGGCTGTCAGCACACTTACCACAAAATATAAAAAAAAAAGTTCAGGGAATACTTTGAAGCAAATACATTGAACAGATCAGTTGGGTATACAGCAGGGAAAATAAGTATTATACAGGTCATGTTTTACTGGGAATAATATTTCTAAAGAAGCTGTTAACATGGAATTGAACCAGATTTTGTTAAAACCCAAACAATACAAACATAAAAACAAAACAAAACTAAAATCTGAAAAATGAGTTATGTGTGACAATAATGAAATGACACAAGAAGAAAGTACTGAACTACTGAAATGTATTTAATACTTTATATACAAGGCTTTTTTTGGTGGTGGCAGCTTAAAGATGCCTCTCATATGGAGAATGAAGTCACATGCATTGCTCAGACGGGATTTTTTTCACAGACTCCAAGAGAGTTTAAAAAACTTGATGGTTCTGTGGGTCTCGTCTATTAAATCTGCTCCTTATTTTGTATTCTCTATAGGATTCAAGTCAGGTGATTGGCTGAGCCATTCTACAGCTTGATTTTCTTTCTCTTAAAGCATTTGAGCGATTACTTGGCTGTGTTTTAGATCATTGTCTTGCTGAAATGTCCACTCTGGTTTCCTCATCATCATTCTGCTAATGTAGATGTTGGACTGAAGCAGCTAATATTAATTTATAATGATGAAGAGCAAAGGGTTGCTCAATACCTTAGTGAGAGATTTCAGCTGCTGTCTGGGCTTTCACTGCCTTTCTACAGCTCACTTTCTTTGTGCGTTAAATATTTTTTCCCGGTGTCACTTCATTTTATAATACATGGCTTCATCTGTAAACTAATTAGATTTGTTTTTTTTTTTTGCATACATGAATTTATTTGGTTGTTATCAACATTTGGTGAAAATTTCAGGTCAACGGCAAAATGGTGACGTGTTCAATACTTATTTATATTCCTTGCTGCATGCACAGCTAGTGTTTTTCAGCCATTGATAAACTTCCTGTGAAAGATTTATTGGACTATTTTCAACTTCATTAGTTTGCTTTTGATATAATAATAATAATAATAATAAAAATAATAATAATAATAATTCTTTACATTTATATAGCACTTTTCTAGACACTCAAAGCACTTTTCACAATAGGGGGAATCTCGTTATTCATCACCAGTGTGTAGCATCTACCTGGATGACGCAACAGCAGCCATATTGCGCCTGATTGGACACCACACAACAGCTGATTGGTGGAGAGGAGACAGAGTGATGAAGGAGATATGGGAATGGTTAGGAGGCCATGACGGACAGAGGCTAGGGGGCAAATTTAGCCATGATGCCAGGGTTAAACCCCTACTCTTTTTCGAAGAACATCCTGGGATTTTTTTATGATCACAGAGAGTCAGGACATCGGTTTGACGTCTCATTCGAAAGACGGCGCTAGCTTTCCCAACCTAGCTTTCCCATATGGTCTCCCATGAGACCATGACTGGGCGCAGCACTCCTTAGCTTCAGTGGGTGACCATGTTAGAGCTGCAGAGAGCTAGCTGCCGACTTATTGCTTTATAATGTATCGAAATACAATCGGTTTACTAGACTTAAGCATTCATTCAAGTGTTAAACCAGATGAAAGCGTGTAAACGCAAGCTCTGTCAGTAGCAGCAGGTTAGCTCGGAAACTATTTTAAAAACATGGAGCAGAAAAACGGATTTTAAAGCAGTACTTCTTGTCTGAACTGAGACCCATTTTATATTTTATATCAATCAGGCAGTGAAGATCGCAAAAATTTTAAAGAAATCTTAAACGTGGAAAATTTGTAATGGTCAGGTGCGAGTTCACCGGAGGTGACTGGGCTGGCTGACTGAAAATGGCTTCCTAAGACCTCAGTGTATCAACAGGAGTCATTTATTTATTTAGTTTTTTACATTAATTTATTATGCTCATCTATTTTTCTGCTAAACTGCTGGTATCTGCTCTTCAAGAATCATGATTTCAATGGATTTTCATCTTTGGGTGAAAGCTTTAATAATTTAGTCCTATATATACATATATAAACATATTTTTACTAATACGCACCTGCCCTTTGTCAAACGCAGTAGAAACTTCCAGTACGATGGTCTCAGATTTTGCACTTCCATAACAGCCTGTACAGATTCATAATTGGAAATATTGGGGGAAAAAACAAACAAAAAAAACACACACACAGACAAATTAATCACATTGGTGTACAGTTTTCAGAAAGAATGTACAATAAATCGGGGACTAAACTGTAGGAAAATGAATGAAGATTATTTTTCACATTTTTTATTTTTCTTTAAGCTACATGATTGTTTCTGTTCTCTTAAAAAGAATTAATCGATTTCATAGTTCTATGAAACCCCTCCCTTGGACATACGCTTGATTGGTCAGCTTGCCATCTGTGGTTTGATTGGCTAACCAGTGCACATTGAAGGAAACTTCATGCTCATATGCAGGATTATGCACAGTTTAAGGATTGTAATTTAAAAACACAAACAGCAGCTTATTGTAATCCCTATCAGCAACTTGTTGTAAGCCTTAAAAAATAAATTCTGAGAAATAACTTTGCAGATGTTGTTTGTTCAAACAGCAACATTACACACAAACTAAAGGTTTACAAAAAACAAGATTGGCTTTAATTTTGCATTACTTGGTTTATAATTTAAAACCTTCCAAATAAGTTTAGTTTTTCTATAAAAAGTGCCGTCTTTCTACAAGTTAAACCTCACCTGCTGTAATTCACATTCACGTCAAGTTTGTGTCATCAATAAGTCACACTGTCATAAACAGCTTCTGCATTTTAATGTGTTTTGTATTTTCTTTTGGTGTAAAAGTGTCCTTGGGTGTTCAGAAGTTGCTTTGAGACAGATTTTTTTTAAACATTTGAAACTTACCGCTTGAAAACAGATGGCAGTGGAGATGGCATAGATTACTGTGTCCGCCTCAGGGAAGTATGGAAACCTGCCTGCCTCGATCCCTTTGAAATACAATGTCTAAAAATACAGTGTACAGACTATTAATACAATATAGAGACAAGTACATATGCATAATAAACACAACACAATAACTTAGAACAAGCAGTAACAATAATCAAAACATCACTGAATTAAAAAAACAAAGGATTGTGGGAGTTTTTGATATTTACAGGAATATAATTCCATAATTACAGTGTTGTTAATAAATCATCTATTCACCCATTAAATGACTGTATAAAAATATGACTTGTTTGTTTTTGCATGCATTTAGAAATTATATTTAATACATATGAATTTTATAGTAAAAGTCATTTGTATCTACACATTATTTTAAGTCATATTATTTAGTATGTTTTTGTTTGTTTGTTTTTACATCAAATAATAATTTATTTCACTTGAATGCCTAAAACCGTAGCTTCAGCGATGATTAAAAATTTAACACGGTTCTAAAAATGTTTTTTAAACCTTTTTTTATCATTTGCTTCTTTTTTTGTCCATAAAAGAAATCAACCAATGTCTTGCTATGCTTTCAAAGCAATCCAATAACTGAGCAGGCAAAAAAATAAATAAATTACTATAAAGTGACTAAAAAAACAGTCTGCACTCTCAAAAACCAAGATACAAGTCATTTAGTGACTTATTGTTAATGCAAAGCTAACAATAGGTGCGTTTGACTTCAAGCAGTGCTACGCAGAATAATTGAAATCAAAGTCTTAAAGCGGTGTATGCCAACTAGAAATTTTGTCCTTTTGTTATAGGTTACTATATTAATTTAACTAATAATTCCCTTATTGCTGAGAATTAAGTATAGTTTGAAAAGATTATTCTGTTTATTATGTTGTTGTTGCTGTACTAAATAAATAAATGTGATTTGGGTCGAAGTGTCCGACCCAATGGCTCAGTTATCAACTTCACCCCCACTCGCGCTCAGAGAATCTCGTTGATTGCCAGCTGCAGCCATGCTTTATGTCGAACCCACCTAGTGTTAGAACTAGGAGCTGTCTTAATTTAAGGAGTCACATGATGATTAAGTAGATCAAATTATCAAACCAGACCAAGCTAAGAACAATAAATAAATGAACAGATAAAAAAATGAATAAATAACTAGAAAATAAAGTCTTTAAAAAAATATTTAGAGTCCGTATACAGTGTGTTTGATGATTGGTCGACCAATCAGCGAACCAATTTTAAAGCCTTTAATTTAATTTGGTTTTACTGCATTTTCATATTGTGTGTAAGAACAAAATGTGACGAAAACAACAACAAAAAAAGTTTCTTAATCGGAAGCTTCAAATTTGGCATATCTAACCATTCATTAATTTTTCCGTTTTAAAAATAAAAACAAATTATATGTGGGTACACGGACAATTAGCTTTGCTTTTGCGCTACATTTAAGTTGGTGTGTTCTGTAAATGTTGGTCAAAATTTATATTTTATTTTTTCCCTAAATTAATTCACATAATTAATATTTTACATTTGGTCTATTCACACTTCTTGCATTCCTGAAATAACTACAGAGCAAGACGATCCTTACCTCCACTAGTTTGGAGAAAAGGTACATGGAGATGGTGGTGCTCTTATAGAAGAACATTGACGTTCCAGCCAGAAAACCTGAAAAGATAAACAGGTGAGATGAGGACCTCTAATAGATGTTAAAATTCATCTGTTCAACTCACAATTTACCTGCTATAAGCGCGTGGAGCTCATCATCCAGGTTGCGCATCCATCTCAGTAAACAGCTAGTGCCCTTTCATAAAAAAGAAATGAGATATCAGAAACTCAACATCTGAAAAAGTCTTAGTGAGAAGGAAACAAACTCCTCGAAAAGCTGCTAGAAACTTGCTGTCTCATAAAAACAACCATCAGCGAATGGTAGTGGCGATGAAGTACCTTGTATATACTGACAAAAGAGCCCAGGAAAGCTCCTAGCTGGAAGTTTTCTTTGTTGTAGAGCAGCCAGAGCAGACGCGAGGGTTTGGTGAAGGCCTGTCTGAACGCTGAGGGAACCTTCAAACAGCACTGAATGAGGTAACCCACGCTGAACATCCGGATGAAACCCTTTCAAAAAACACACAAACAAAACATCTCAGAAGCTGCTCTCCGGAAAACAAATCGCAGCTTCACAATCGGCTGTCACTCGGCAAGCAAAGGGCACAGAGCCTTTCGTTCATATAAAAGCTCCTAATTTAAGTGCTTAGTCACACACAAGTGCTCAGAACAGACAGATGAAAGGATTGAAAGACAGCAGGTTTGGAGGTCTCAGACTCTTACTTTGACACAGTAGGAGAAGCAGTTGTCTTGATGGTGTTTGCAACATCTATGCCTGGGTCCATGCTTGCATCTAAAGGACACACACACACACACACACACATACAATGAACGCAAACACCATGTTTTGGGGCAAGGGAACATTCACACATGATAATGAAGCTGACTGTTGAATAAGGAGGATCTTAAGTGTCTAATGCAGGAAAAAAGTGTTTAAATGTACATAGATTAAAAGTAAAAATGAAGTCCTGCATTACATAATATTTTAAGAAATATGTTACAGTGTGGGGGACACGGTGGCGCAGTGGGTAGCACACTCGCCTCACAGCAAGAAGATTGCAAGTTCAAGCTTTGGCTGGGTCAGTTGGCATTTCTGTGTGGAGTTTGCATGTTCTCTCAATGTTTGCATGGGTTTCCTCCGGGTGCTCCGGTTTAGAGATCTGCGCGGGACTAAATTTTGAATCCTGCTCCCGTCCTCTCCTGTCAGGTTTTAGTCTGAACCCGACCTCTCCCAACATTGTTCAGCATTTGTTGTCCCGCTGCCCGCCCCGCCCTGTTTTCTACCCGCTGCGCCCGTTCCCGGGGCCACCCAGTTATACAGAGTCCAGACAGCCTATAACAAGCTGTCTGTATAAACACACACACACATACACACACATAGACAAACAGCACCAAGTCAGTGACACAGACAGCATCACGCTCTCTTTCATTCACACACACGCAGCACCAAGCTCTCTCTTATTCACACACATACATAGACAGCAACAAACAAGCTAAACGCAGCATCGTTCTCACATTCACACACATACATACGTGTGCTCGCTCGCTTGAGAGTGATATTGTTAGACCGCCTGCTCCCGTTCAAAATACACCAGTTACCAACTGCTGCATTTATTCTGAAATTTAATCGTGGGAATGCAGACCTCTACTCCAGTTTCCCCCTCAATTCCAAACACATGTGGTATAGGTGAATTCAGTAGGCTAAATTGGCCGTAGTGAATGAGCGTATGTGTGTGAATGTGAGAGTGTATGGGTGTTTCTCAGTACTGGGTTGCTGTGTAAAACATATGCTGGAATAGTTGGTGGTTCATTCCGCTGTGGCGACCCCTGATGAAAAGCCAAAGTGAATGGATGATGATGATAATAATAATAATAATAATAATAATAATAATAATAATAATAATAATATCAGAATGTTCCTAATAATTATAGAATTTTTTGGTGTGCATAAAGTTACATCTTCTGTTTAAAATCCCATCGTCTCATACAATGATCGAGATGTCCCTAATAATTAATAAATCTCATACAACTGTCTCATACAATAATTTAAAAGCAAATTTAAAGTTGGCAACACAAAAACTATCCAGATTTATTGAAAAATATTTTTTAATAATAATGTATTTTTATATTTTGGTGTTGTTGGCTGTGTGCTTCTGTTTTACTTTTGGTTGAGCACTCATTTGACATTGATGTGTGTGCTTTTGTGCATTTTTTCTTTGTATTTGAAACATAAGCTAGTTTATCTGCGACACTTACAAAGAGTCTAGGAGTTTACGTGCAAAAGCTCTGATGCAGCTCCCTCTAGAGGCAGGTGTTTGCTCTGGTCTCTCTTCTGCTGGCTGTACGTCTCTTTCTGAACCCTGGCCATACGCGTGTTCAGCTAGGCAAGAGTGTGTCGGGATCTCCTCCTTCCCAACTATAAATCTGCAACAACCAGACACATAATCTCCTTTAACCGTCTGACATGAGTTGTTTTTACTCCATCCCAAGGGGGCTTTAGGATTAACAGCAAATCCTTGGGAATTTACGAAGCACGTTTAGAAGTGCTAGAAACCTTTAAATAAACTTACTTTAAGGCAGAAAAAGCGAAGCCATTCAGTCCGTCTTTACATCTGAAGATAAAAGCAAAAACAAAATGATAAGTTTGATGATTGAAGTCTAACAACTAGCTTTGGTATTTTCTGAAGAATGGGATTGTTTGTGCCATTTCTGTTCTTAATCCAGATCCAGGATTGGAAAGCAATAACCTGACCAACTGACCTGAAGAAAAACATGTAGAGGGACGCAGTCAAGCAGAACAGAAGAACCTGGAGGGAAAAAAAGAGGAAATTATTTGATTACAATACATTTCAGGTTAGGTCATTTTGTGGATCAGGTCATGGTCAGTTGGTAGCAATAATGCTTTTGCAAGCATGTATACTGGTGTTGTTTCACTAGCACTAATTGATCTCAATTCATAATATACAGTACATAGCGGTCTAGATATCATTGAGTAGCAAGATCTTTAAACATTTCAACATTAAACAACTCAACAGGAACAAAACAAGATTGTAAATCTATATTTTCACTCTAGTTTCCAGCATCACACAAATAAAATCATTTTAATATGCAGATTTGATGCTTGTGAAACATTTAATATTGTTATCAACGTTGCGATAACAGGTAGCTCTGTGCTTGTCTTGTGTTGATATTAGATGTGACAAAAATGGCATCTGTAATGCAATATTTAAACGAGTACAAATTAAAGAATATGGTGGGCTCAGATGAAAATGGTCATTGAAAATTCAGGATTCCTTTTTTTAAAGATTTATTTTGGCATTTTTGCCTTTATTTGACGACAGTAGGTTGACAAAAAGTGAAATGGGAGAGAGAGGGGGGTAGGAACTGGAAAGGTCCAAGAGCCGGGATTCAAACTCAGGATGCACCATATGTCATTACACTATCCACTGGGCAATCACACTGGCTGTGTTTTTATTTTTTATTTATTTATTTTTTCATTTTAATCACAAGCTGACACCTGCTGTAAACGGTGTCTTAAACATTTTGAGCTTGTCCACTCTTGACTCTTCCAGAGGTAGTCAAAAAATGTTCAGTCTGACTGCTTTCATAGCGTAAATGCTCATGTGATTGCATCTAAATAGCCACAAAAATAAACATCTACTCACTGTCTACTGATCTAACATGTCATTTTAGCATGTTGTGAGAAACAAAACGATATATATTCACAAAGTTGCAAAGTCTAAAATAGTCAAAATATTACTAGTCATAAATGTTCTTTTAAATACCTTTAAACTAGTGGTTCAGTTTCTGAATGGCTGTATTTAAATTTCTGTCATGTTTCGTCTGGTGCAAACAGCCAAACTACTTATCACTGCATATCTCGTCACGTAGCGTGTTGTTAGGACACGGGGTTACAATGTAACTTGCTCACCTAATTTTTACATTCATATTATTTCTAGAGTTTACCAATTAATAACCTTATGTTGAACTCTGAATCTGCGTCTCATTCCAGAGTCTGCTACTGTCCACCAGAGGTCGCATTTCGGTCACGGATACATGCCTTGAAAGCTTTTCTGAATGAATGAATGAATGACTGAATAAATAAATGAAATATGCGGTTTTCCATCAAGGCAACACGGGGAGCTAAAATATAATTGACTAAACTGGCATAGGGCATGTTGTAAGAACCAAAACATAAACAGGCGTTCCGGCACATACCGCCACTTTTCAGAGCAAAATATCTGACTTCAGCATTGTTTTTCAGATAAACAAGTAAGTTCACTTGGCATGTTTCTTAAATATCTGCAAACATTTGATGGTATTTCATGCTTTAAAAGGATCAAAAAATGACATGCAGCACCTTTAAATCCATGTTGCTTTTGTGCTACGTTACACTCATCTCTCATCAACAATCTCATTTAATTTTAACAGTTTTCAGTCTTACTCTTATTTTTACTACCATGATAATACGTTTTGAATACTTTAGCTCATCCATAAGGATGATTGTGCAGGAATCCCTTAGAACAGGGTTTTTCAAAGTCTAAGACAGTGGGCCTCCCTTTTGACACAACTCATCCATTGGCGCCCCCTCCTCCCAAACACGCACGCACGCACACACGCACACACACACACACACACACACACACACATATATATATATATATATATATATATATATATATATATATATATATATATATATATATATATAAAGACACAGACAGATGTCAGACTGTAAACTCACTTTTATCATCATTTGCATGAAAGTGCAATTATTTACAGAGTAATAACAAGTATTTTAATATAACGTTTTTAAAACAAGGATGATGGTTCAATATGAATAAAACAGATCCAAGAACTGTCCATCCCAGTCAAAACAGTCGAAGTTTAGCGGGTCTCATGCTGTCATTAGCCAAAATATTTTGACAAACCACACATAAAGGTCGTGGTTCATCAGCTGGCCCTGTCCACGTAAATCCTAAACTCAAATACTGATCATCATATCGTCGTCTTTTGGGTTTAAGCCCTGAACTTGAAGGATTTTGTGGCGAGGGGGCGTGGCCGAGAGCCGTGGGAACGGAGTGAGGCCACCGCTTAAGTGGATACACCTGCGGTGCGCACCTGCCTCAGATCCCACGGAAGGAGCACTGGATCATAAAATGAGGAACGAGGGCAGAGGAAGCCGAGAGAGGACCGAACCCGTACATATTTTACTTTTGCTTTCAGTTTGACGGCAGTCTCCGTGAGGAGCTGCCGTCCGTTTGTTCTGGTTTAGACGGCAGCCTCCGTGAGGCGCTGCCGTCACTGTTATTAATAAATCATTTTAAAACTGCGTTGGTTCTCCACCTCCTTCTTCCCGGCGGCCAAAGGGCCGGGAACTTCATTACAGCTTTGAATCAGGGGGTCTCAGAAACCGACCCATTGTATTAGCAGGCATATACCTGTATTGGCGGGCTTGCCAAAAAGAAGCGAATTCACAGCTATGGCCTTCTGGGTAAAAAAGGTTTTCTTATATTTGACGTATTATTTTTTTTTGCTTTGTTTAATTAAAACGTTTAAATATAATAAAAAATACATATAATAATTAAACTTAATAATTATATTTTTATTGTATTATATTTTTTCCCGCGCCTCCCCTGACATGCTCTGGCGCCCCCCAGGGGAGGCGCGCCTCACACTTTGAAAACCCCTGCCTTAGAATGTAAGGAAGACAACTCCCATAATTCATTAAGTCATCAAACTATGTCATTGTTTGTTGTAAATATGCACCCCCTAGTGGTGAAAATGACATATTGTGCCTTTAAGTAGTGCTTGTGTCACTTTATGAGCTCCTGTGAAAGTGAGTGTGATGAAATAAGTGAGAAGAGTTAAACAAAACCGAAATACAACTAGTTAAGAGAGATTTGAACAATGGTTATTATTTGATGGAAATATCATTTGTCTCAGCTGAGCACTTGTGATGATGAAATATGAAAACAGGGCATTGTGAACCACAAACAGTGGCATAAACTCCAACATACCTCTCCATGTTTCATAGGCTTAACAAGACCCCTGGTGACAGCCATCCGAAAAATCGTCTCTGTTGCCTGGAAATGACACAGAGCACTTAAGATCATAATCAGCCGAGGTTTCCTTGAAACAGACAGTTTTGATCACAGCTTTCCAGAAAAAGTAACATAAGTGACAGAAAACAGATGCGACGCTGACTACCGCCAGGAAATGGTCATGCAAGAATGAAAGAGCTGTCAGGAAAACTTAATGCAGCGGAAATGAAATAAAGCAATGCTGAATCGTCTTACCAGGTTAGCCATGTAAATTGTTAAAAGTCCTCTCCTGCGTAAGACAGAAAGGCAAGAACTCTTTATGCATGATCATTTATGTTTCTAAAACATTAAAAACCATCAAAAATAATAACTATAATGTCTTCATATTAGCTTTAATTCTATGAGAATAAAAAGGTGACACATAAATAATGATCACAAACAAACAATGTGATAGGAATCACATTTAACTAGCTGATAATTAACAGACAAAAAAATAATCTTTTATCATGGTGTGCAATATTAGTATTATTTTAATAATTATTTTAATTAATTTAAAGTAAAGAAGTAAAAAATCACTCTTAATAGAAGGTTTTATGGCTTCTTAACCCTTTAACTACCCTACCAAGAAAAAAAAAATGGATTGCATTTCTTAACTCCTACTGTTGCTAGTTAACATACTCAATGCATTTTTAACACACCCCATGATTTCTAAAATATCAATCTCACGATATGTCAGTTTATGGCAAAAGTACTCGAACTTAACACATATACTATGAAAAAATCTGTAAATACAAAGTGTAAGACCAATTAATTTTTTTAAATATTGAAAATAAAACATTTTCTGAATACTAAATGATCTTTATTTTTTTTAAGTTTGCTGTAAAATATTTCAGATTCTCATTTAACACATTTTCCAGTTTTTTTTTTTTTTACAATCAAGTGTAAAGCAACAGGATTATGTTTGTTTGATTTTTTGTAAACCAACAATGCTGTGTGTTTAAACCATTATTTCATTAAATGACTTTAGCAGTCATTATTAAAAACAGTAAAACATGGTTAACCGTTTAGTAGAGCGGCAGTCAAAGACAAAAACACTCTTCTATGAGTAAATGGGATCTATACATTTTTTTAATACCAACATTACATAACATTTGCCAGTAATAGTTCAAGTCCCTTTTTTCTGTCTTGTACAGCAAGAAATATGCATTTCCTCAAAAATGTCCTTAATTCATGCATTTCCTTAAAAATGTCATGCATTTCCTCAAACATATAAAACAAGAAGGTAAAGCCTTAAAATATTAGAATATTTACAGACAGACCATATTTATTTCTAATGCAGTATGCTGTTACTGAACATTACTGAATACCAGCACATGTATTCTACAGGCAATCAGAATCTTTGAAGAGTTTAAGCATTTTCAGCGCATGTTTATAATAAACAATGTTGGTGCAGACATATAGTGTTTAGTTAACATCCTTGGGAGAGATTATAAGCCTGGTTCACACCTAAAAATACATTTCCATATGGAAGGTCAGTGTAAATTTGGTTAAATATAATTAAATAATGAATATTTGCATGACATTTGTAATAAAATGGGCCACAGGTCATTTATGATGATGGGAAAATGTCAGGACTAACCTGCTTTTCCGCTCTATTAGTATAGCAATATATGAGGCCGGCAGTGCCGCCCCAAAGCCAGCTGACCAGGAGTAGAAGCGTCCCAACAGCCTCCTGAATAAAAGATGAACAAGAAAAGAAACAGTGGAAGGAATAGCAGGTCATTATTATTTATATTGGTGAACTACACAACAGGCATGCTTTCAACCGAAGATAATATCGCTGTTGAATATTAAGGTCTTATTTAAATGTGGTCATGAATTATGTGAGTTACATTCCATAGTGTGGACTGGTCATGCAGAATGAGGGTCATAAATCTAAACGATTATCTCGGTTCATATTTTATTTAATGTGTCAAAGGTCTCAACCGTCCTATTTGGATGGATATGTGCGTAGACTTTAAACAGCAGATAGGAACAGGGATTCAAAGGTTGCTTTACAGCTTGACCATACACGTGGGACAGCACATTTTCCACGAACTGTTTTTTAGCAGAATTTGGTTGAGATTACCGCAAAATGCAGAAAAACGCAATGTAGAGGCCTCCATTTGCAGTCAGGAAAGATGTGGACTGCAGGATCTCAGGAAGCAGCCTTTTTTTGTAGTAATCCTTTTTCCTTCTCCTTAAAATGGCTGCAATCTGAAACAGAAAAGTTTGATAGGATGTTATTAATTATATTCTGTTACTTTACTGAGAGCTCCTAATGAATAAATTGTGTACTGTGAGTTTAGTGACACAACAGAGCACAGATGCACCTTGAGCGTAGCATTGGCTAACATATTGGTTTCTGTAGGCAACATGCTGACGCTTAGTGCTTTGTCACCCAAATACCGCTGACCTACAGTCTAGATATAGGATGAGACATTTATTTATTTTTTTATTTTTGGAAAACTGAATTGAATGTCAACTCTGCAATGCTACAGTTCACCATGAACTGGAGTTTTGCAATGTAAGCCAATGATACATTCAGAGTTGACACAGTGATGCTCCCACTGTCAGATCAATAAAGACTGACAGCCACGTCATCACAAGCCAGGAAATAAAAGATAACATTAACTGATAAATAAATGAACTACAGTGAAATACAGCTAACATCCTGAGCTTGTGTGCTATGTTTTGTAAAGCTGTGCATCTTTTGAACAATTTGTATAAAAGCACTAGTAATTTATGCTAGCATATTTAAAGATATCGATCCATAACAAGTCTGCTATAAAAGTAGCTTTTTATCTCAACAGATAAACATTTGATTCACTTTACATGTTCTCTTTAGCTTCCACTATGGAGTCAATCTAGAGCCATATATACTTGCAAAATAAAAATAAAGTTTTGCTGACAAAAAAATAAAGTATTGAGCAAAATTAAACATATAAATGCAAATCTCCAAAAATCGCAAAGCAAAAATGTATTTTTGAGAAGAAAAAAAATTATTTTACTAAAAAAACAAATAAAAATCAAGCAGTGCAAAAAAGAAACGAAAATATTTGCAATAAAAAAAAAAAAAAAAAAATATATATATATATATATATATATATATATATATATATATATATATATATATATATATATGTGTGTATTTTTTTTGTGAAACATTTTTTATACCATTGCCTTTACAAATCCTGTACAGTCAATTGCAATGCTCATTTTGATTTGCTTTTTAGTCAACCGTGTGTTCAAGAAGCAGTTTTCACTTTGCACTTCACATTTCTGCACATTTCACTTTGTGGCCCTGACTTGACAAGGTGGCGAAGTCAAGAGAACTTGGGCGTTTACGTCATCATGTGGACACACAGCATCACTGAGGTGGTCTTACAGCGCAGTAGATCTGGGCCTGCCGTAAACGATCAAGTTACCTTGTAAAGTTTGGTTTTGCAAAGGCAATGATATAAAATTTTTTACAAACATGTTATTTTTTTAATTGCTAATATTTTTGTTTTTTACACTACTTGATTTTTATTTGCAATTCTTTATTTTTGTTTGCAAAATGTATTTTTATTTCTTAAAAATTTATTTTGGTTTGTAATTTTTGGAGATTTGCATTTATTGATTGATTGATTGATTGATTGATTGATTGATTGATTGATTGATTGATTGATTGCTTTTGTTTGCAAATATTTTATTTTGCAAGTATATATGGCCCTAAATGGACTCCATGTTCCTCATAGCTAATATTTTTTATGAATCAAACAATGTTCAAAACACACAGTTCTTGGTTTAGTTATTCGCTTGATTTGAGAATTGTTTTGTAAAGATCATTATTTAAAATAAAAAGGAAATCCTGTTCAGTTATTTTATCCTGTGGACTTATTTTAACTTTTATCACTAACAAAAAAAGTTCACAATAAACCATTCTTGCACAAACATATATTTTACACATTTTGTTTTTATAGAGTTTAAATTGATAGATAGATAGATAGATAGATAGATAGATAGATAGATAGATAGATAGATAGATAGATAGATAGATAGATAGATAGATAGATAGATAGATAGATAGATAGATAGATAGATAGATAGATAGATAGATAGATAGATAGATAGATAGATAGATAGATAGATACTGCTCTAAAAATATATTTCCACGAAAAGGCTTGTATGACTTGTCGATTCGATGTATTACTCAATTAAACGACTCTCGAGAAACGATTCTCGATCGAGTCAGTTGTTTCAAGACCGTCGTCCAGACTGACTCGCAAGTACAGATCAATTATAAACTAGACATTAATAAACAGTTTAATTTAGAAGAGGTGCTTCGTGAACACATCGTTCGAGACCGTGTGGTGGGGTTTAAAGATAAAGACCAATCAGGCCGGAGCCGTACCACTGAACTAACCAATGAGAAGAATGGGGTGGCAAATTTTTAAGAGGAGTAAAAAACAGGCTATTCAACTGATTCACTTGAAAGATCCGATTAGTAAGAACGATTCCTTGATACTATTGTTAAGTTTTAATATCTATTTAACATCTAGTTTAAATATAACATCTCAAAATATCTTTGATTGTAAAAAAAAGTAGCCTAACAATGCATGTTAAATCTGCAGTTTCGGTTTATTGAGAATGAATGTAGACAAACCAGAGAGATTACCATCAATGATGTGTGACAATCACATACTTTTAACTCACCACAGTATTTAAAACAATGTGGTAACGCGGAAACAAAAGCGAGTGTGTATAAAGTTCGCACAAGATCCGTAGAGAAGCGTTTGACAGTTTGATCCCTATCATCTAGCAGCAGCTTCCCCTCAGCTCACCTGAGCATGACATTAGTCTAACGAGTCTCTCCTGCACACTTTACCTGCTAGTGAATGTAAAACACGAAAGGTTGAGCCCCGCTTCTGTGTGTTTATATCTAAATAAGTTATCACCAGTCTCAGGCCCTTGTACCTCTAACTGGACTCCAGTTTAGCTGCAGGCTAACTGCGCCCTTGCCTCGGTAAATGCACGGTCAGACCCGAGCTGTTTCACTCACCAGGTAGAGAGGAGCATATATCTTGAAGGAGACCTCCAGAGCTCCGGCTGTCACCTGCAGGGTGGAAGCCGTACATGAAGAACTCCATGTGTGTCCCAACTCATAGCAGCTATGCGGTATGGACTTACTGAGAGCAGCCATGTTTAGCACAGCACCGCGGGAGCGCGCGTCAACTCTATCTCGCGAAAACTCTTCCGAGGGACGCGCGCTCCCGTGCACGGTAGGTAGATGTCAGTGGTTGTTTCAAATGATTAATTTACGTATTATGCAATTATTCATTATATATTTATAATTTTATAGTATCACTTCAAAACTAACTTGAGTGAATTTATTCTCATAATAAATGAGGTAACAAATAACGTTAACGTGTAACATCAGCCGTTGTAGTGTTTTCCACTCGCCCGTACATCTAATTTACTTAATTTTCCATCCATCTACATAAACACGTTTTTATCAATCCCTTATCATATTTTTCTGTATTCTATTTACCCATTAAACGATCTATTTTTTTATTTTCTGTCCATAGTCTGCCAAGGTTTATGTCCTGTCCTCCATTCATTTTGTGAAGCTAGTCATTTATTTTTCTATCAATCTGTCATTAAAAAAATTGAGACATAAGCAAATATATAATGAGACCTCCAAGAAACATTTACGTCACTTGTTTTTTTCTACATTAACAATCTGTCTTTTGGATCTAGAGTGCAGTGCTTCCAAACAACTGCAGAGGGCGATAAGTGCACATCTATAATAACTTGTTCAAAAAATGACTAGGAAAACAAAAAGTAACACTTAAATGTTGTTTTTGTAAATTAAATAGTTGATGAACTGTAAATGTCTTAACTTTTTTTAGAGCATCACAGGGTCAGAATTATACTGTATGCTGTTCTAAACCAAAGATTAGTGAAGTAAAACAATGACGCTGACAGCTCAAGTGCCTTTATTGGGACCAGAATACAGCTCGTAGCCACTCAGTTAATGTACATGGCTTCTCCTAAAAAAATACAAAAAAAAAAAGAGAGAATGGGGGGCAGATATTAAATACACAACACTTGAAAAGCTAAGACGGTGACAGGGAAACAAAACAGCCTAATGTCATCATTCATCCTCATCCCAGTCCTTCTTTCCTTGTGGAGCTTTGGGTCCACCAGCCGGCTTGGCCATTATTATCTGTGAAGGAAAAATCAGACAAAGTCAGATGCGCAGAGTAAAAGACAGTCCGTTGTGCAGTGCAAAACTCTGAAGAAAAAAGTGCTTTTAGTGCATGCGGAATGCAAGTAAATGTGCCAAAACGCTTAGATAACATTCAACATAGCAAGTAATAAGTTAGTGATGTTTGTGGGTTACTACCCTATAACTCAGACTTTTATTCAGACTGAACTCAAGACTAATATTTAGCGTCATTAGACAACACAACTGCAAATAGTGAATCGAACCATTCTGTCTGTGGGTGTAGACACTTGTATAGTATTTACTATATCATTCCTGGAGTTCGAGGATATCAAAATCAGATCATTTATCATATATGTTAATCCAAACTTCAATATCTACGACTGTTAGACTCATTTGGTTAAGGTGAATATCCACACTGTGTTCATGCAGCCTGGGTCACTCTGGTGGTTAAGCACTCCAAACATTGGCGTGTTTTTGTGCACCTTTGCTATTATTTAGGATTTCTTATTAATGATGTGTATCAAATTTATCTGGTTCATCATCCCAGCCGTCCTTGTCCCAGTGTCCTTGCTGTTTGGGGGCTTTGGGTCCCCCTGCTGGCTTTGCCATAATGATCTGGCATATACACATCACATTATAATCCAAGAAAACAAAAAACAGACAAACAAACAAAAAACTAAAATCCCAAAAGTGATGAACATGAATGGAGAAAAATGAAAGAGTATACAAATAAGTGTAAGAGATCTAACCTGATCCACACGGAGGACAGTGATGGCTGCGTTTGTGGCCAGTTTGATGCCCCAGTACTTGACTAGGTATGGATCGAGGATGCCTGCCTCCATCATGTCTCTCACTGCAGGACCCTCTCCCTAAAACAGTGATCAAAAGCAGCAGTCAAAAAAACGTCTTGTGCAGACAAAATAAATATCCACATTCACCAGAAAACAATTCACATTATTACTGTGGAATAATTTAACAGTAATAATTGTGATTTGTGCATTTTGGCTGCATTTACACCGTAGATCTTAATGGTCAATTCTGATTTTGTGACTGTATCTAATTTTGTTTTGATGACCTGCTTGCGTCTTTTAAAAGTGATCTGTATCCAATTGTTTGCATTTACACTGCACACGGCAAAGACCAGAAAAAAAAAAATAGATAAATTTAAAAAATATCTATATTTCGGACTGACTAATAGCTGATAATAAACGCATGCTCTTTTCTCCACATATGTATTTAATCTGTTTGCATGGATTAGTTTATTTTATTTTATTATTTCTGACAAGTTGTTTTACTATAGTTTATGATGGAAAAGTTCTCACTTGGCCATTTTCTTTTAATCTAGGCTTTTTTAAACCAGTGGGCATCTTAAAGTCATTTCCAAACTGTGATTTATGCACGTATGCAACAGTTTTATATTAGTTTATATTGGTTACATGGCAGATGTTGTGCTCTCTTGCTCTTTTAATCTCGTTAAACATGCTTAAATACTTGTGCTACATGACAACAGAAAAGCTTTTTCTAGTCCTACGGTATGAGATTGAAGGTTTGGGACTCTACTAAAATTTGTTCCAAAATGAAAGCATCAGAGTGATGTCGTTCACTATGTTTTTTAATGATGCACTACTCACATTGACAGGTGAAAATCCGATCTACTTGCTTACACTGCAAACACAAGGGCATGGATGTGATTCATATCAGACAAATTTCCACATATGAACAAGGCCTGAATCTAATTTATGTAAATCAGAATCTATAAGATTTTGTTCCTGCTTACACGTACATGGGCCATATCCCATCTGTGGCACATGGGTGAAAAAAAAAATTAGGAATTGAGTCACTTGAACTATGCAGTACTGCGTTTCCTCTCTGATTTTTCCTCTCAGGCCTTTTACACACATCGTCCCACTACCTATGGCGTTATTTAAATGACAAATGTTGTGAGTGCAGTATTACAAGTCGAGATCGCATTTATGTAATACGAGCATGCAAATCTCTTTGCTTGCGCGCCAATTTCCTCTGCTCCTGCTCAAGTGCAGATTTTCTTGTGCACTCTCAAATAAACACTGAAGTGCGATTTAGTGCATTTATGTAACAAATATGTCTCCAACATTTATTCAATTTGCTAGGAAATATTATGAATTTCCAATAGACCTACAATAGGTCTCCAATAGACCTACAGAGCGGTATTAATGTGTCCTGACGTAAAGTGAAACGGCTATAAACTCCAGCAAGATAAAGTCATTGTATTCTGAACTATAAAGCATATAAATAACAAAGTATAATTATGAAGACTGTGTTCATCTTAACTGAACGCCATGTCGTGTTTGCTAACCTCACCTGTCAGTCAGTCAGCATGTCACCTTAAAGGGTTAAACAAATGACACACAGCAATGCTATGGTTACAGAAAAATTTGCGCCGTTATAATTCACTTAAATTTTGATAGGTTTGGTGTGATTATAACCTGCTTTTAAAAAAACATAATAATTGGAAAATGGAAAAGTGTAATGTAGCTGTGGCGGGATGAATTTTGGTGAAATGAATGTAGCGGAAACCATGGAGTGTAAAGTTGAGCCATGCAGCCTTTAGTTGAGTGTGTCAGCACCTTGTCTGGTTTAAGTCTGCTATAGATAATTAAATTACTTTGCATTTTGAGTCCCACAAATGCATTGAACTCCCAGAACTTCTGGGAGTCTTGGGATGTCTGAATATCACGTTTACCAACTATAGTGAGACACGATCCAGCGGTACATCCTTTAAAAACTGTTCGACGTGCACTGCTCTCTGTCTCTGGAGCCCAGAGGAGTGCACGACAGTGTGTGGCTCTGCAGTGAGCACGACTTGTGTCTGTGTGTGTGGTCACGTGACACGCATTTTCAGCGGACGCAGGAATGTTCAGAAATGCTAGGTAAAATGGTGGGGATGTGGATCATTTTCGTTCTAAAATGCCATTTTAGCACTAAGACGTATTAGTGTAAACGGGGTCTGAGTGTGTATTTTTTGCAAGCGGGTTTGCGACAGGGGCGGGATGGAGGATCGGCGATGCCGGCTCAGCATCGTGTTGTCTATTGGCCATCAGCAATGGACAATTGCATTGTCTATCGACCCAACCCTAGTTAAAATTATAGGCTTTTTTAGAAACATTTAATAATTATTTTAATGCATTTACTAACCTGAACAATCTTGTACAAAATTTATTAGCCATAGTTCAACATTTAATAAAGCATTATCAAAATCCAAAGTTGTGCTTGTTAACATGAACTGACAACAAACATGAATAGCGTTAAAAAAGCTGAATAAATACTGTAATGAATGTATTCATTTTCTGCTCATGTTACTAAATATATTAACTAATGAACCATTATTATTTAAGTGTTACCAATTTTCTTTAAGCAAATTATCTGAATTTTAAAGCTCATCTTCCAAGGAAACAATCTGAAAATTCCCCACCGTAATTGAATAAAACTGAGTAGTAATATATATGCATAGCTAAGAACTTAATCTGGACAACTTTAAAGGGAATTCTCTCAATATTTAAGATTCCAGATATTCAAATAGTTGTATTGTCAACCAAATATTGCCCTACGCAAACAAAGCAAAAATCAATGGAAAGCTAATTCATAAAGATTAAAGATTATGTCAAAAATCCCAAATAGAAAAAAATAGTTGTTGTTTTGTGGTGCAAGGTCACATTTAGTGAACAGCGTAAAATAAGCATATTTCAACAGTTGTTATTCATGGTGTTTTACCCTCTTTAAATAGTCTAACAGGCCTTATCTTCAGCCATAAAATATACTAGGCCACTGCACCTTCAAATTCAATATCCAGGGTCCTTTTTTTATTTCCATATTTTATTTCACTCACCTCAATGTCAAAGCCTGAGTTCTTGTTGCCCTCGTGATGTGTGGCGTACAATTTGGAGATCAGCTCGTTGCCCTTCACACCAGAGTTTTCTGCCAGCGCACGGGGCAGTGCTTCAAATGCCTCTGCGTACTTCTTGATGGCGTACTGCTCCAGGCCTGGGCAAGACTTTACAGGACATATTTTTTAATTATTTACACTGTTCAGCTTTTGCCAGCAGCAAAATTAGATTAGACTGATGTGCGTACTTCTCCATACGAGGTGATGTGCTTCGCCAGCTCAATTTCAGTGGCACCAGCACCTGGACAAAGACGTGCATCCTGGGGGAAAAGAACTCCTGTTAGTACCACTTGTCATTTAAGAGACTTTAATTAGAAGTGGTTTTATGTTTGGGTAAGTTTTAAACTGGCTCACCCTGACAAGGACTTTGAAAGTGTTCACTCCATCATCAATGGCACGCTCAATGTCATCCATTAGGTTATCTGTGGACCCGCGAATGACTAAAGTAGAGATGGCACCGTCTTCTTTATCTAGAAATAAGGAGTGAGATGACATGAGCTGTCTGATTTACATTTAGGTCAAGGACATGTACATTTTTCTAAGACGACTATAATACCAAAGACTATAAAATACACAAGACAATTCACTCATATAGTTTTGAAAGGGGAAAAGTGTAATGGTCAATATGGCGAATAAAACACTACATACTAGTACAGGAAGCAATCATTGTTCGCTATAGACTGACGTTTCTCACGGGGAGAAGCTCAGACCAGACATGTGCGTTTACTTTTACAGTTTTTGTGGTCAACAAACACACTAAAATCTCAGCGAGTGCTTGCTTCACAAAAATAAGAAATATATCCACATAAAGCTTGAAATCTGTTGAACAAAATAAATGAACCCACTACACTTAAAAACAAAAGTTTTTTTGGTTTAGTAATTTGTATAAAATGAACGCAAGGTAAAGTCCACCCTATCAAATGTAAAACTACTCAAATGCCCATAAACATGTAAACAACCTTTAAAAAAATGCTGATTTTGTTTGTTTGTTCTCCTGTCCATTTGACTGCACGGTTACTGAAACCAAGGTAGGAAAATTGAATTGAATTAAATGCCTTAGGGGACCGTTTGCACAGAATGTGTTTTTCCTTTCTAATGCGCTACTTCTATTGTTTTTAATTCAAACACATGTTTGATGAATGAGTGACCATTAGACTCGTGTTTTTTGGCTCACGTCTTGTGGCATGTAAATGCTCAATTTTTAACTTCAACTTTCACAAGCAGCGCGTCTCATCGCTGTCAGTTACACAGTAGTGGACCATAAGGGTGTCACAATCCTCCAAATCCTCGATTCGATTACATTTTCGATTCTAAAGTCACGATTCGATTTTCGATTATGAATAATTAATTAATTAATAACGCATTAATTATTTGTAGCCTACCGTTTAAACTACCTGACCTGCATGGTCTTTGTTTTACCCATAAACAAATCATACAGTAAATGAATAAAGGCAAGATACACACATAATTACCACCTGTCAATCCCTTTTTTCTGCGGGACTCGTGAATAGGCAGTGATCTGTGTCGTTATAATGGCGTTGGTAAAAAAGGTCCACAACCAACAGGAACCAGCCAACAGTATCTGAGGTGTTCGCTAAAATGACTAAGTACTTGTGTGAAAGTGAAAGATTGAAGCAGTCTACTGACCCGCTGACTGCCTTGACCCGCTGTCTCGAGCGCATGACAATGTGTGTGCGTCTGTGTCTGTGTGTGAATGAGTGTGTGTGGTCACGTGATGTGCGTTTTCAGCTGTAGTGAGGAAGGAGGGCTTCCTCACTACACACATATATATACACACACACACACACATATATATATATATATATATATATATATATATATATATATATATATATATATATATATACACACATATATATATATATATATATATATATATATATATATATATATATATATATATATATATATATATATACACACACACATACATACATACATATATATATATATATATATATATATATATATATATATATATATAAAGATCTGATGTGTTCACAGTTTCAAATAAAAAAAATAAAAATAAACCACAAATGTTCAGTGTAACATTTTGAAAACAACAACTTTGGCCTGTACTTGTTAATAAATTTATAATAAACATGATCACAAATTTTCATTTATCATATTATCAAAACATCAAAATCATCACCACAAAATAATGCTGACAAATGTAATTTATATATTTAGTATTTGGGGAATGTAATGTGGAGCTTAAATGGTTGTTGTTCAAAATGCCTGACAATTTTTTTAACAGGGATGTTTAATATATAATTTTTTGCATTTGCTTGTAATATGTGATAAAAATGTAAGTCTTTTTTTGTTTAAACCTTTTTTAAGAAATTATGTTCAACAATAAATAAAAAACATTTAATTCTACAGTCACGTGATCTCTCAGACATTTTCTAATATTGTTATCAATGTTATTTTGACCATGATTCTCTGACTAACCGAAAGTTCAACATTTGTTTTATATAATGAGGAATTATCAGTAATGTATACATGTCCACGTTTGATGAACAGTGCATCCTTGCCAAACCAAAGTATTACTTTCTTAGAAAAATATTACTGTCCACAAACATTTAATCAAAGGTAAGCACACACCAATCCACATAACTTGTACATGTGTAATTTGTAAACACAGGATGAAGCATACTATTTTCCTTACCATGTTTGAAGACCACAACCTGTGTATCTCCAACCTCAGACAGGTAAACACTGTCACAGCGTCCCATCTCTTCTGGGGTAGGCGAAGTCTGTTTGTCACAGCCAAAATAAACAGCATTTAGATTGAACACAATATCTGACAACACCATCTGGTTTATCACTAACTCATTGCTTCACACAAATGGCCACTAATACAATCTAAGCTCACCAGTCTGGGTAATGCTGTGGCTCCGACAGTTTTGCATAGTCTTCTGAGGTCCCATTTTGAGTTAAGCCTTGGTACAAAAAAAAAATCATAAATTTCATACATTTAACAAATCAAAAATATTTTGAAACAACCTGGATGATGAAGTGATCCGGATCAGTCTTTTTCTTACCTGACCACCATGAGCTTGTACTTGTTGGCATAATGAAGAGCCATATCAGCGACTTTGCCCCCAGTCACAACCACACTGGCCCCTGAATCCGCAATAGCCTTCACCTGGGCCTCCATCAGGTCCTCCTCTCCTTTGCTGAAATTCATGAGCTCATCTGCATTCTTGATAAGTACTGTTCCCTATGAAACATCACAAAGAATTAATCAAATTGAGCTACAGATCAAAAGAAAACAATGATAACTGCACAATTTTGAACATCATAGAAAGAAAAAAAACTGTCAGGTCGTTCACACAGAATGCATTTTCCTTTCTACCGTGCTGCTTTTTAATGGTTTTCAATGTAAACATGGACTTGTGTGACCATTAAACTCACGTCTTTTTAGACGCGTCAAGTTGAAAGAACTTCAGCTTTCACACATAGCACAGCTCATCCCTGTCAGTTCCACAGCATTGGACCATTTAGAAGAGCTCTGAGGTGAGGCAACCGTTGCAAGTTTCTGTTTACAGGCGCTTTCTGCTGTGCTTTTTTTA
This sequence comes from Danio rerio, assembly GCF_052040795.2. Lineage (NCBI taxonomy): Eukaryota > Metazoa > Chordata > Actinopteri > Cypriniformes > Danionidae > Danio > Danio rerio. The sequence continues at coordinate 29,091,088 of NC_141030.1, forward strand.
AAAGCAATTCTAAACCATCGCGTCTCACATTTTTAAAAGCAAAGATGGATTAGGTGTGAATGAGCCCTTAAACAAAAACTTGCAATGCTCGCCCCACCTGAGCTCTTTTGATTGGTCCACTAAGGGTGTCACTATTTCGATTTTTAATCGAAATCGAACGAAATTTATGCTCAACTTCGATTATCGAATCAAAAAATAGAATCATCGATGCTGCCACGCCCCCATGTCACGTTAGCTTGGCTTGCCAAGCGGGAAAAAACATGCTTGTTGAAGTGCTTGTTAAACTGCAGGCACAGGAGACCCGTAGACAGAGCATAAATCCTCTCCTCTTTCAATGAAGTCGCCGGTGTGGAAGTATTTTGGATTTCCAGTGAGTTATGTTGACAACGTTCGTGTTGTCGACAAAAAAAAAAAACACAGTTTGCAAGCTCTGCTAAGTATGCATTACGGTTGGGATGATAGACGATGGGCGCATCGCGATCCTCCGCCCCGCACCCGTTGCAAATCCACTCGCAAAAAATACACACTCAGGCCCTGTTTACACTAATATGTCTTTGTTTTTAAATGGCATTTTAGAACAACAATGATCCACATCCACACTGGCATGTAGCATTTCTGAGCAGCCCTCCTTCCTCACTACAGCTGAAAACGCACATCACGTGACCACACACACTCATTCACACACAGACACAGACGCACACACATTGTCATGCGCTCGAGACAGCGGGTCAAGGCAGTCAGCGGGTCAGTAGACTGCTTCAATCTTTCACTTTCACACAAGTACTTAGTCATTTTAGCGAACACCTCAGATACTGTTGGCTGGTTCCTGTTGGTTGTGGACCTTTTTTACAGACGCCATTATAACGACACAGATCACTGCCTATTCACGAGTCCCGCAGAAAAAAGGGATTGACAGGTGGTAATTATGTGTGTATCTTGCCTTTATTCATTTACTGTATGATTTGTTTATGGGTAAAACAAAGACCATGCAGGTCAGGTAGTTTAAACGGTAGGCTACAAATAATTAATGCGTTATTAATTAATTAATTATTCATAATCGAAAATCGAATCGTGACTTTAGAATCGAAAATGTAATCGAATCGAGGATTTGGAGGATTGTGACACCCTTATGGTCCACTACTGTGTAACTGACAGCGATGAGACGCGCTGCTTGTGAAAGTTGAAGTTAAAAATTGAGCATTTACATGCCACAAGACGTGAGCCAAAAAACACGAGTCTAATGGTCACTCATTCATCAAACATGTGTTTGAATTAAAAACAATAGAAGTAGCGCATTAGAAAGGAAAAACACATTCTGTGCAAACGGTCCCCTAAGGCATTTAATTCAATTCAATTTTCCTACCTTGGTTTCAGTAACCGTGCAGTCAAATGGACAGGAGAACACTGCTATCTTTGCATCTTTCACTGATGTGACATCACCTTCTGCCTCTTTCTTAAACACCATCCCGTGAAGCATAGTAGAAGAGTTCAGTCCACAGCCCTGCAAAGCAAACGAAAACACAAATGAAACTAACATATGACAAAACATGGACTAAAGAAATAACTATATTCAGTACTACTTACCAAAATTTTGCATACTCTGACATTGTCAACATTAAAACTACCAGACTCAGGGAAGATGGAGACTGTAAAAAAAGATATATATTATTACAAACAAAATAAAAAGGATCTTTGTGACAGTACAGTAAAGCAATCACGCATTACCGCAGGCCTGTGCAATGAGGTTGGCCAGGAAATCCTCATTGCCGTATTGTTTGCTCATGACAGCAGAGCGGATCATGGCTGTCGCCTCCTCCAGATCATGCAGATTCTTTGCAGAAGAGCAGACGCAATCAGGCAGAATTTCCAGAGCTTTCTTACAAGCCATCTCATAGCCCTCAATCACCTGGAACAAAAAAAGATTTACAGTAAACGCAAAATTATTATTCCTCCAGTGTGTGTTCAATTCTTTTACATCATGATGTTTAAGAGAGCAATTTTAATGACAACAATAATTATAGTAGTAAAAAAAAATCACAGTACTTCCTTTTATATTTATCTTTTGTTTGTCCAGTTTGGCTGGAATTATAAGATAAAATATATTTTCCAGAGACTTGCCTATTTAACCAAACCTAGTTAAGCCTTTAAATTGCACTTTTAGCTGAACACTAGCATCCCCCCCAAAAAAAAACTAGTGAAATATTATGTACTGTCATCATGGCAAAAACATTAGTAAATTAGTAGAAATTATTTATCAAATCTATCGTGTTTGAAAATGATTTCAACTTGAAAAGGGAATTTAGACCTAATATAATCTGCTAAAAAAATTACATATATATATATATATATATATATATATATATATATATATATATATATATATATATATATATATATATATATATATATATACATATATATATATATATATATATATATATATATATATATATATAAATAATAATATTAACATACAACCTTTTAAATCCGTTTTAAAGAAAAAAAATCTGTTTCTAAACTTGGGTATTTTGTACAATTGTTACACATTTAGAATCTCAAATATATTGAATAACAAAAAATAAGTGGAATTAAACATAAATAGAGAGACAGTGCATTAGTTCTGTTGTTGGCTGACCTCTGAAACTGAAAGACCCATTCTCAGTAGCTCCTCTGCAAGCTCCAGCAGAGCTCCAGCAAACACCAGAACAAAGTTTGTGCCATCGCCTACTTCCTGCTCCTGCATGTGGGACGCCATCACTATCATTTTGGCTGCTGGGTGCTGAACCTTGGGGGAAGGAAAAAAAGAGAGAGATATAAATGGTATTCCAAATTATTTATATTAATGCATGCATAGCTATGATTACTAATATGTACCTCCAGCTCTCTCAGAATAGTTGCAGCATCATTAGTGACAAACAGTTTCTCCAAGTGGTTGATGACCATTTTGTTCATACCTGTATAAAGATTAATAAGCATGAACATTTACACTACAAAAAATAATCCAATCAAATTGAATTTCAACATCTATAAGACTTAATCAAGGGGCAAAATATTGTTTTAGGCCCAATCACAATTCTCAGGGATTCTTTGGTCTTGGGCCCAATCACAATTCTTTCACAGTATCTATAGACAGTGGCCATATTCATTTATGTAAACACATGCAAACAACATCAACATTACAACAGTCATTGTACAAAGGTAATTCCCGATTTCGATTTTCTGACTCACTGAGGCCCTGTTTCCACTGCCAGTTAAATGTGACCCCATTTAGCTTTTTTACTTATATGTGACACAGATTGGATCTATTCTATGACTATTTAAACATGAAAAAAACGCATGCATTCGGATATTCAGAGAACAGTTTCAGGCCTCCATCATATGTGGAAATAAATCAGATATAAATCGAATGTGACAATGCAACTATCATGTAAACATCCAGATGGAATGTATTGAGGCATTTCGCTTTGTACGTCATTTAACTTGTGACAGTGTGGTACTTCTCTATGGTTTAATACATAGAAAGAAGAGCGTGTGTGTGCTCATATTAAAATTTCGGACCCACTGCTCCTCATTAAAGCCCACCACAGTTTGCTCTGAATGGTGGAGGACACCATATATAAACCATAGGCGCAAGCTTGGATGACAGCCCTTTCCCTCCTCCTCCGCCTCAAAATCATTTTAAAGTTGAGCGAACTTTGCATATTTCGCTGATCTAAAAGCAAAACAATCTCTTCCATGGCGGTTAGTGTGGCGCAGATGCTAGAACCTGCCTTTACGTACACGCAACGTCGTAAATTGTATGGAAAGTTTAAACACATAAATTGGAAATGGGTCACAGTAAAAGAATGTGAAAATGGACAGGCAAAAAATAAATAAATAAAAGATATAGGCAACAAATCGGAGCTGACAGTATAAACATGTAAAAATTCACAGGGCTCGAAATTAACCTTTTTGCTTGGTAGCACCGGTGCTCCTAACTTTAAACATTTAGGCGCATCAGCCAAAATTTAGTCGCACCCACCAATTATGAGCACCGTTACTACACGTTTTATACAAACATATTTATTGTATTTAAAATCAACAATTATCAAACTAACAAGCAAAAAAAATATATATATATATATATAAATGCAAGCGTGAGGAAAATATGTCTCAACGAAATCCCGTTATCACAAGAAAATACATTTTTATAACAGAACTGAGTGAGCAAAAGATACACGGAGCGCTCACCTGCCCTGCACGCACTTAAATGAATCTGTTAACGGTATAACTGTGCTGTTCTCACAAGTGCTGTCTGATACTGCACTGATGCTTTTGACACAGATTGTAGCTTATTATATGTATACATGTTAATAGCAATACCGGTTTATTTTTATGAGTAGCGATATTAGTTTACTCAATGCAAGCCCGTTCGCGATGGTGTACGTGGTGTTCAATTTGACATATAGCTGTCCCTTGCATGGCGGACAGCATCTGGCGATTATATAAGAGATTAAACAGAAGCTCTCGTGCTAGATGTGGCAAACAGTTACCTGAAAACTCCATCCCACAGACTTTTTATAGCGGACTTGAAGCCAATGGAAGTCTTCTACTCTTGGAAAAGTGTAGATAGTGGATTAACATTTAGCACATGATCACTACTAAGACGTTTCAGTATTTATAACTTTAGATGTCATGGTTTCTAAAACAAAATCTGTCAGTGTTATCTTCATTCTCCTCTTCAGCGCTTTACAATTTTTCGCGGTAGCAGCTCTCTCTCTGTCATCCCAAGCCAGAAGCGCTGACTGAGTGATTGACAGCTGATATTAACCAATCATTCACGTTCAGTGCTAGAGCAGTGGGCCAATAAGAAGAGCGTGAAGGCGGGGCACGCATTACGGACTTGGATTTGTTTACTGAAGCAAGTTGACATGACAACTGTTTTAAACCATTCCCGAGCGCTGCGTTTCGCGTTGCAAGTGCAGAGATGCATTCTGCGTGAATGTCTCCCGAATCCGCGCATGTGGTGAACATTTTACAGTAAAAACTGGTCGCACATAACAATTTTAAGCACTCGCAGAAATGCTCCCAAATATATTTTAAGGTCGCATAGATAAAATTTCGGGCGCATATGCGACCAAAATGGTCGCAATTTCGAGCCCTGATTCAGAATAATGACAAAAAATAATAATAATTTGTGCATCTCCTGACTTTCGAATGTGCAGCCATGCTGCCGTTGTAGATGGTGTTTTCTAGAAAATTTTCGTACCCCTTCGTTTCAAGGGGTATCAAGCGCTTTACCTTACCCCTACGGCTTTGCGCTAAAGAGAATTGGGACACCTCTACCCCTCTGTGTAAGGGTAAGGGATAGAGTTGCGATTGAGCATTACATTCGTGATAGTATTGACAAAACTGCAACTTAATAAAAGGTGTAAATGGGGTCTAAAATTATCTTAAATACATAAAGCCTCACCATTGGGTCCATAAGCAGTTCTTGTGGTTTGTGCCAATTCCTTGCATGCCTGTATGTTCCTGAAAACAGCTTCCTCAAGACCTGAATAGTGCTGATAGGGGAAATAATCACATCTGTAAGACTGAATGCTGTAGAGGAAAAGCATTTGATACATAAAAGTAGAATATAGTCTGATATTATGCTTTATACTATGGCTTCTCCTTGATAAAATAGTTATTTATTTGACGATTATATGCTCTTTTCTATTATGCAAGTTTTAACTGATGCTACCCCCAAAATGCTGAAACCATCTCATAAATTAACTGGGGTTGGTTTTACAGGGTTTCTGCGGGTTTCACAGAGTTTTTCAAGACTTTTAAAGACATTTTAAGACTTTTATGAATGAAATTATAGATTTATAAAAGAATAAAGGCTACAGAAATTTTTAAATTCCCCAGATGGAAAATGCCTTTATTTGCCCTATCAAAACAAAAATATTAAAAATGTAATACATTTAATTATACAATAACAAATGAATAATAAAATAATAAAAAAAAAAATTCTGAGCAAAATAGGTGTAAAAACAAGCAAACTTTACTTGTATCCATAAACTTTTATTCCAACATAAAATTTCTTTGAAATAAATACAAAAAAATGTACAATTTATTTTAGAAAACTATAATAAACTAAATCTATGCACAACAATCTGTCCAGGTCAGTGTCCTCAGCAGTAAATACATGATGGAGCACTTTTAAACAAATGTTATTGTATGGGAAACCATTATGATAAATACAGTTTAAAATATCTTTTTAAACAAAAAGTTTAAAGTTTTATTGAGATGGATTGTTGGAGATTGTATGGCCAGATTGGGTAGCAATACATAAAGAAAAAAATAAGACTTGTTTTAAAAAAAAAATTAAGACCTACAACACAATATTTCAGTAAATTTAAAACTTTTTAATGCGTAAAATTTTGATTTTGGGACTAAAGACATTTTAAGACTTTTTGAGACCACGCGGAAACCCTGTTTTTTATTTGCACATTCAGACTTTTTAGTATAATTTTATTAAGGTATTCTTTGCAAATTCTAAATAAGCAAATCACATTAATATCAGCAAATGAATGTCTAACAGACTGTACATATATATATACAGTGCAATATATTATATACTGTACAACTTTGTTCAAAGTCAATGTTGAATAGTGTTATTGTTGTTTTGAAGTTATTCTTGCATGTGAATTCAGAACAAATATTCAACAGTGTTAATAAAAAAAAGGAACCGTGTCACAAGTTGTCACTTTGTTAAAAAAATGAACAGATGTCAGCGAATTAAAGCTGTAACAACAAAGTTTTCTTTGATGACATTATTTGATATCTTTAACCATACTTTAAATATGATTAAAATGTTCTGACTGAAACACCTCGTTTGTATGGATACTGCTCACATGAAAATGCAAGTGTTCGAATATAAAATCAACATTTCCTCAGCAGACAATATTTTCTTGCCAAATCCTACAGTACATACATCTGGGTGAAAACACACATGGGGAACTGTATGCTAGATTATTCATTTATTTTCATAGGAGACAAAAGTATATGCTGAAACAGTGTTGTGATGGAGGTGTGATCTCTCAGTCTGTCAGTCAGTGGCACATGTCTTTAGCTAACATGCTAACTTCATTCATCCGTCACGTTCCAACATAACCCATTTACAGTAAACCCTTTGCTACATCATTAAGACCTGATGTTAATTTCAGCCGTGTACAAAATAACACTCTTCAGCTGAAGTGTGAAGCGTCTGCCAGTTTTACCGGTAGTTGTAGGGTCTGAGGCCCGTGTTCTAGAAAGCTCTATGTGGAATCATCGGGAGCGCGCTAAAAACAACACGATTCGGGCAAAACACTGTTTCAACAGCCTTACCTTCGCACCATCCTTTAACATCTGAGCAAAGCCCGGAGCTTTAGGGACGTGAAGAGCCATTTTGAGCGGAAAATGTGGATATTAGATTGATGCTGGATGAGGCTGCAGCGCACTTGAAGCATGCAGCTAAGAAAGAACAGGCGTTGCAGCGGAGAACAGAAATGCGGATTACTGAGCCAGAGAGGCGAGGTAGTCGAGCGCCGATTGAATCTACGCCACACCCAAAGCAGAACAAGCAAACCATTTAACATTTCTTTTTTTTAAAGACGATTATTCAATAACAGTATCTTTAAGTGTTTGTGTGGTGTTGTTTTGAATCATTAAATACGTATGAAGATAAAAAGGAGTTTTCAATTGTTTGAAGGTCATTAAATTTTCAATGAGATATATCGAATTTATGGGTGTAACAAATGCACTTGCAAATTAATATCAGAACTTAAAATGAACAGCAAAATTTATCATCATTTATTTATTCATTAAATTTTCCTTCAGCTTAGTGCCCTTATTAATCAGGGGTCGCCACAGCGGAATTAACCGACAAATTCCAGCATTTTACACAGCGGATGCCCGTCCAGCTGCAACTCAGTACTGGGACACATCCATACACACTAAGGAGCTGATTTAAGCAATAAGAGAGGTAAGCTCTTAGGGTCCAGGAAATTTAGGGGCCTCTAATAAATATCTAGAAGTATAAAGTATCTATAAACTATATATAACGTTTTTTTAAATGAAAATAACATTTTAAAACATTATTTATCTGGTAAATATTTTATAGTTTTTAATGTGAGACTATTATTAATATTATTTTTTTACACAAAATAAAGCTGTCGCACAGTATTTGATTTGATTTCCACCACAACACTGTAATGTCACTTTAAAAAGTTTGTGTGAAAGATTATTTAGGTGGTCTCTATGAAAATGAATAGTGTCATCTGAGAACATGTTCAAGATGGAGAGTTTACATTTTTATCAACAACTTTTGAAGAAAAATCAAGGTAAAAATTGCTTGATAAGGAAATACATTTATTCTATGTCATTTCCAAACATGTTAGTACCTTCCCTGCTGAAAAATCCAGCTTAAACCAGCCTAGGCTGGTTGGCTGGTTTTAGCTGGTCAACCAGGCTGGTTTTAGAGGGGTTTTGGCCATTTCCAGGCTGGTTTCCAGCCATTTCCAGCCTGGTCTTAGCTGGTCTGGCTGGAAAATGACCAGCTAAATCCAGCTAAAACCAGCTTGACCAGCCTGGTTTAAGCTGGACATAGCTGGTTTTGGCTGGGCTCCCAGCCTGGCTAGGCTGGTCAAGCTGGTTTTAGCTTGTCATCTCCCAGCCTGATCAGCTAAGACCAGGCTGGAAATGGCTGGAAACCAGCCTGGAAATGGCCAAAACCCCTCTAAAACCAGCCTGGTTGACCAGCTAAAACCAGCCAACCAGCCTAGGCTGGTTTAAGCTGGATTTTTCAGCAGGGTTCAAAGATGTTTTTAAAAACCAAACAAAATGAAGGTAAATAAGAAATGAAATGCTAGTATCAATTCAAAGCTAATCGGTGAAGCTGTTTTTCATTTTTATAAACTGTTGAAATGTCATTTCCACCACCACACACATTTTTAGAAAATATAGAAAAAGTTCTCATCACATATTAAAAGTGTATTCACAATGTAGGAGTTCATGCTCTATTTAATATACATATTCAGTTTATTTATTTTCTAATAAACTCTTAACCAAATTAATTTTAAACTTTAGAGTGTGGTAGGTGTACAATTCAGCATACAACTAATTTATTTCAATAACAAATGTATAATTATATATATATATATATTGAGGAAAGATTAGTTAAACTAGATACAAAAATGATCTTAGACAATGTTTGACTGCCATAATTTATTTCATTTTGAAATAAGCTGTACTGTATATTGAGATGTGGTGAAAATGACATTTGTTCAGTTCACGATAAAAAAATGTTTCTCTTCTTATTTAAGCTTTTCCTCTTACAGATCTTAAACTAGACAAATTGGTCAACGTATGAGGCTATGCTACGTTAATTTTGAACAAGTTTTTTTTACTCAACTTCACAAGGCTAAAAGTGCCCGTAGTTGAAGAATGGCCCATAAATTTGAAATAGTGACTGACACCAGCAGAAACCATGCTTGTGATGTTCTATTCCACTGCACACTGCACATTCTGCACACGTAGATTCTGTGTGGGCCTAGTCATGTTGTCAGTATAACAGTGTACTGGAGGGGTGTTCTGATGTAAACTGTGGCTAATTTATTATTATTATTATTTTTTTGCTGTTTGTACAGTCATTTTTTGCCAGATCATGTCATTGTGATACAGAAAGGAAAAGACAGCACTACATAGGACAAAGAAAAAAACAAAACAAAAAACTAGAAATGGTAACATAGGACTATAAGGACCCAATCTCTTTTCAGATACACATTCATTAGACAGTCACAATTGACCTGCAAGCAATTTACCAATTATAGATTTAAAAAAAAAAGTCTAATGGAAATGTATAGAAAACTGTATTATGACTAAATATGACAACTTATTCAACTTCTTTTATATTATATATAACTTGCCATTAACTTTTTTTTCTCACCACCCACTGGTCATTTTCACAAGAAAAAATTTTGTTGTTGAAAACTGTATTTTATGTACTCAAATTTGACTTGCATGCTAAAAGTACTGGAGTGAGAGACGTTTTACTTGATTTGGGTCATAAAAAAACTCCAACTACCAATATTATGATAAAGGTATATCTGCTGCATTCAACCTAAAACCTACAATAGGTTGATAGAAAACCAAAACAATACCCATTCTTGTCTTAGGACATTTTATTAATCACATTTTTGAATAACAGTAAGTTCATGACATGATAAATATGTAGTAAATCTGCTGGTTTTAAATATACAGAATAATAATAAATACAGTAATTTAAAAACTATAACATTACCGTATATCTTAGGACATATTTGATAAACTTTTTATTACCTACGCAAAAAGTTGATTAATGAAGGTACATTTATAACAACTATTTATTTGTTAGACTACTGTATTGTCAAACCATGTTGCATACAAATGCATTCAACAGACTTATATGACAGTGTGTTGCTGTAGAAGACAAATAAAACAGGAGAGAGGTGTTTAGAAAGAGTATAGTTTATTTTGTTTGACCTGCAAACTTATCTAAACAAGGTAAACTTTCAGAAAACAGCCCGGAAACATTATAATGCGCGCGCTCGTTAATTTAACCCGCGGTTGTCTTCAACAGTTGTCCTCCTTTGCCCAACAACTCAGCTGAAAAACAAAGCAAAACATTACAACAGTCAGACATAGAGCAAAGAGCATAGATTCACCAAGCAAGAGGCGACACTAGTGCAATTTGGGAAACAGACAATGGCAAGGCGGCACATTTATCAACACTTTTGATAGTAAGTGGTGTATTGTTGTCTCTCAGCTTAACGCGCTTTTTGAATAAATTAATTAAAAATGAAGCAGCTGCCTGCCATCGAAATAGCAATGAGATCCAATGGATGGCCGATCGCTTTCACTTCAAAATGGCGGAATCCGGGGCTGTTGCTGGGCGCTGTTGTTGCAAAGGAGCGTTCTATTGAATGTCGCCTCTTGGTCATTCTAAGCTCTTTACATAAAGTTAAATCAAAACAGTTACCATGGTTTTATATGTCAAACTATAGTAAACTAAAGTTTGAAACTATAGTTTAAAATAGACTATGAGTGGGCCCCACTGCTCCCACCCACCATAACCCTCGCAGCGAGGTCCCACTACTGGTCTCCCGTGTTTCCCTGAAGGTCCTCAGGGCTTGTTTGTTCCCTGCCTAGGGCTCAAAAGCGCCTTGCCCTAGGGCAGTAGTCACCAAACTTGTTCCTGGAGGGCCGGTGTCCTGCAGATTTTAGCTCCAACCCTAATCAAACACACCTGAACAAGCTAATCAAGGTCTTACTAGGTATACTTGAAACACCCAGGCAGGTGTGTTGAGGCAAGTTGGAGCTAAAGCCTGCAGGGACACCGGCCCTCTAGGACCAGGATTGGTGACCCCTGCCCTAGGGAGTGCACGAGTAAACCGGCCGCCAGGCCGTGCCAGCGTTCACTGGATGTTGCTCGGCGGCACATTTCGAGCAACAAACACGTAATGTTCTTCGTGATATTGCGTTTATCTATGCAAACCGCAAGGAGCTACAGCACAGACATGCCCGAGTGAAGCTTCACGAAGTGGACTTCGTGAGGTTGGCGTGGCTCCACTCGTGCCGTCGGTATTGAACTCACCTTGGTCAAGTACAAACAGCATCACCGAGCGAACTAACAAACGCTGAGAGAGAACCGACGAGCTTTATAGGAATGCAGATGCAAATTTTTACAAGACACGTCACTGCAGTGAGTCTCGTTGTCATGGTGAGCGCTGAAGAGGGATCACCATTGGAGCACCATCTGCGTCACGGCGAGTTGTAGTCTCCCCCTCCTCGTCTCCTGTAGACAAAAACATATGAAATATATTCATTATATTTTTACATTTTTGGTGCTGTGTAATATTCTGGGATGCAGTAGAATATGGAGACAGAAGATTAATATTGAGTATATGACGAGCTAGTGTTATTCCCATACTTATGAACTTCCGGTGACCTGTTATTGTGAGTTTTTTAATTTTTTTATTTTATACGGTTCCTTTTACAGCATCGATGTTGTAATGTAATTAAAATACAGAAGCGCCGCTCTGGTGTGCGACCTGCTTTATTATCCAAGAACGCCATCTAGCGGTTATATAACTTAATAGCATGTTACTTGCTACTAACCACCCCCACGGCCAAAAGGTCCAGCATTTGTCCTTTTAATTATTTTATGTAATTTAATATTAAATCATATATTTATAATTTATTAATTAAAAATAAATATCATATATTTTTATTTTATATATTCCCGTCACCTCTCTGTTTATGAGGCTGTTTGCTCACTTCATTTGTTTTACTCTGGTCAGATTTTACAGCCAAAATTCAATGAAAACATGTTTACTATAAGCATATAATGTGCTCTAACTTTTCAGGCCTGTAGCCAGGGGGGTTCATAAGACCCACAACCTCACTGACAAAGGTGCAGAATTTGTCCCATACATGAGTATATTTGTCCTATTTTGACTGCTATGCCATCTTAAGTAATGAAAATAATCCATCGAAAAAGGCTTTAAGACCAAACTGAGTCCTGTTGCTTCAGTGGGACAATGATCTGATTTAAGAGAAGTCTTCTTTCACTACTGTATTGTTTTTAAACAGAAAGAACATTTTACAGGTAACTTTTATTTTAAGTCTTGGACCTTATTTCTGAAATAAAAATGAGCAATAAAAAGGCATGAAGCACCAAAAGCGACCATATTAAATTAATTTGAATATATTTTGGCTATTGTTGGTATCCAGGAATTTTCAAATGTACTTTTTTACCAGAGACTAGAAAAATTCTGAAGAATTTATTATTATTGTATTATTATGTTTTAATTATTATTTTTTATTGAAGTGGCCTAAGGGCGACGCAGTGGCGCAGTAGGTAGTGCTGTCGCCTCACAGCAAGAAGGTCGCTGGTTAGAACCTCGGCTCAGCTCAGTTGGCATTTCTGTGTGGAGTTTGCATGTTCTCCCTGCGGTTGCATGGGTCTCCTCCAGGTACTCCGGTTTCCCCCACAGTCCAAAGACGTGGTACAGGTGAATTGGGTATAGGCAAAATTTTCTGTAGTGTATGAGTGTGTGTATGAATGAGTGTGTGGATGTTTCCCAGAGATGGGTTGCGGCTGGAAGGGCATCCGCTGCGTAAAAAACATGCTGGATAAATTGGCGGTTTATTCCGCTGTGGCGACCCCGGATTAATAAAGGGACTAAGCCGACAAGAAAATGAATGAATGAATGAATGAAGTGGCCTAATTGTGACTGAGAGCAGTTGCATGTGCTGGCCATTTTTTTCTGTCTAATAAATGGCAGTAGGCTACAGTTTTTTTTTTATTTAAAACTTTAACAGATTGCTATTTTTTCCTAATGATTCATGATGTAATAAATTTTATTGCGATGTTTTAGGAAATATTTTTAGTACATCAAAAAATGTGGTTATGATGACATCTGACTAGCTAATCCAGCCAAAAAAAAATCACTAAAATGCAGTATTTAAATCTCATAGTTAAATAGAAACTGACACATACTGTATAACTGCAAAAAGGTCCAGTTTTTGAGAAAAAAGAACCACCCCTTTCACTAGGCTGGCTACGGGCCTGAAATGTATGGGTGTAACAAATACACTTGCAATTTATTATCAGAATATTAAAATGAACAGCAATATTTATCTTTATTTATTTATTCAATAATTTTCCTTCAGCTTAGTCCCTTTATTAATCAGGGGTCGCCACATCGGAATTAACCGCCAACTATTCCAGCATATACTTTACACAGCGGATGCACTTCCAGCTGCAACCCAGTACAGGGAAAATCACTTTAAACTGAATATACACATAATAAAAATAATATCAAGATCACTTTAGACAGTTTTAATAAATAATTATACAAAGATAAAAACAGCTGTTTTCAGACCTCTAAAGGGGCTCTAGCGACAGACACTAAAGACCATGATCTTTAGTCTCTTTGCTAGAGCAACCAAATCCCATGCGGAAAGTCACCGATGCAATCCCAGCTCGGAGTGAGTTGGGTTGTGTAGGACCGGTGGGGTTAAAGGAACACAGGAAGAACATGCAAACTCCAGATAGAAATGCAGACTGACCCAGACTCGAACCAGCAACCTTCTTGCTGTGAGGTACCCACTGCGCCACCCTTTACATTTTAATGTTAACAATACATAATTAAGATATATTGTGTTGATGCACAAAGTGTTGTTTTCAGTATAAAAAAAACAAGGTTGAAATACAAAAATAAATAAATAGATAAATAAATAGATAGATAGATAGATAGATAAATAAATAAATAAATAAATAGATCAATAGATTAATATATAAATAAATTAATGAATAAATAACTAGATAGGGCGAGGCAGTGGCGCAGTAGGTAGTGCTGTCGCCGACAAGAAAATTAAATGAAATGAAAATAACTAGATAAATAAATATATAAATAAATAAACAAATATATCAACAGATAAATAAACAAACAAACAGATAAATAAATAAATACATAGATAAATAAATAAATAAATAAAAAAAATAAAATAGTTGGCTCAGAAAACACATTTTTTTATTACAAGAGTCACATAAAAAATTGTAATTAATTTTATTATATAATTAAAAACCTACTTTGTTGTTGTCGTTTAAAAAAGCTATTTAAAAGCAATTTAATCATACAGTAAGTACACTGATTTCTCAAACTGCTTGCTTTGATGATTATTGTTTTTCAGAAAATAAAAAGTGCTCAAAAAAATCAAAAATACTACAAATCCAACACTTTTAACTAAATGAAAACTGAAAAAAAAAGCTCTGCATTGTTGTGGCGAATGTGTGTGTGTGTGTGTGTGTGTGACCCAGAAGCTGACCGGAGAGAGATAGACATTGTTCTAGTGTAAAGTCATGCCATCTGAGCCATTTAATTGGAGTCAGGCTGGCACACACAGAATCACAGTGCCACTCCGACTGAAGAGCTGCCATTACTCTTCCTCTGTTTGGGCTTCTCACTCTACACTATTAGGATTACTGCCACTTTACCTTTGTATGTTTTACAGCATAAACACAGAGGAGGATCTGCATACAGGCTTCTCAATGGAGTGTCTTCAGCTCTTCTGCTGAGCGTTTTGCTGAGACTCTTCTGTAAATACAGCTCTATTGTTAGGTAAGTGGGCTTTTACTGTGCTTTTAGGAAATTAACTGTGATCTTGTGTCTTTACTGTTCAGAAAATAAGCACAATACATGTTCATTTCCAAATAAAATATAGTTCAGGCATATATGTAAGATGATTTCATAGTGCAGCCAGTAAAGAAGCATGATCTCATTTGCTGGCTTTGTCTTCAATTGTTTAATCCCTGATGCAACTTTAGGCACATGATGGTGGCGTTTCATGACCCCTAAAAGACTAGTGACCTCATACTTCTCAAGTTACACACACACACACACACACACACACACACACACACACACACACACACACACACACACACACACACACACACACACACACACACACACATATACATTTTAGAATTAATTTAGTATATTTCCTGTTGTTTAGTTGTTTTGTATGTAGTTAAGATGATACACAAATATTAATTGATATTCTTAATAAAAAATATATATATGATTATTTTGCTTATAATTATATAGTCATCATAATATATATATTAATTATTAATATTATATAATGAGCTAGCGACACGGTGACACAGTAGGTTTTGCTGTCGCCTTACAGCAAGAATGTCGCTTGTTCGAGCCACGGCTGGGTCAGTTGGCATTTCTGTGTGGAGTTTGCATGTTTTCCCCGCGTTTGCAAAGGTTTGGGTAGGCTAAATTGTCCGTAGTGTAAATGAGTGTGTATGGATGTTTCCCTGAGATGGGTTGCGGTTGAAAGGGTATCTGCTGTGTAAAACATGTGCTGGATATATTGGCGGTTCATTCAGCTGTGGCAACCCTGGATTAATAAAGGAACTTAATCAAAAAGAAAATGAATGAATGAATGTATGAATGAATGAATGAATGTAATGAGCCAAAGCCATATATATATATATATATATATATATACACATACACATACATATACATACACACACACCTTTCTATAATTATAGTTTAATATTAATGTTAAATATTACTATTTAATTTAGTTCTGATATTCATTTGAAGTTTAATCTTTTATTAAAGTTGTCCTCAAACCAAAATGTGTGTTGAACAGTACCAATATTTTACAATAACATATAATATCAATATTTATTAATGTTTTATTTTTTTATAAAATAGTATTTATTATCATAACATTGTAACTACTATTATAGTTTATTATTAATGTTAAATATAACTATTAATGGTGACGTGGTGGTGCAGTGGGTGGCACGATCGCCTCACAGCAAGAAGGTTGTTGGTTCGAGCCTCGGCTGGGTCAGTTGGCATTTCTGTGTGGAGTTTGCATGTTCTCCCCGTGTTAGCATGGGTTTGCTCCGGGTGACATGAGGTATAGGTGAATATGCTAAAAATTGACTGCAGTGTTTATGTGTGAATGGATGTATCCCAGAGATGGGTTGCAGCTTGAAGGACATCCGCTGCATAAAACATATGCTGGATAAGTTGGTGGTTCATTCTGCTGTGGTGACCCCAGATAAATAAAGGAATGAATTAGTATTATTTTAATATCTGATAATCATTTGAAGTGGAACTTTTTAGTAAAGTTGTCCTAAAACCAAAATATGTGTCGAACAGTACCAATATTTTGCAATAACAGACAATAATAATATTGATTAATGTTTTATTTATTTATAAAATTTTGTTATTATCATTATTATAAAATTGTAACTGTTATTATAGTTTATTATTAATGTTAAATATTACTATTAATTTAAGTTCCGATATTCATTTTAAGTGGAATCTTTTAGTAAAGTTTTCCTAAAACCAAAATGTGCATTGAACAGTACCAATATTTTACAATAATATACAATATCAATATTTATTAATGTTTTATTTATTTATAAAACTGTATTTATAGTTACAAAATTGGAACTACTATTATAGTTTATTATTAATGTTAAATATTACTATTCATTTTAAGTTTTAATATTCATCTGAAGTGGAACCTTTTATTAAAATTGTCTTCAAAATGTGTCGAATACCAATATTTTACAATACCACACCATATCAATATTTATTATTGCCTTATTTCTTTATAAAACTGTATTTATTTGTTTTTATTGATTAATTTTACAATAGCAACATCTTTGTGTATGTGTGTGTCCTCTAAAAAGCTTTGTTGCTTTAGTTCAGTTTTGTGTTAAATATGCACAACATAAAAGATGAATTGGATTTACTACATTATTTTAAGGAAACTGGTTGCAAACAATTTGTTTGGGCTGAATTTAGGCAAACAAATAAAGTTGAAGCTTACAAAATGTAATTTGTTTGTTTAAAATCAGCCCATATAAATTGTTTCAGTGCGGACAAAACTTTATTAACACAAAAATTAGCTTTTTTCGATGTGTAACATTTTAATGCACCCAGTTTACCCCAAAATGGACTTTTTCCCCCTAGGAATAAATGATCACCTCAACTAGACGAGTCTCTGCAGACAAACCTGAAGTACAGATCGCTTTCAGCCTCGACGAAACCTCAGGTAACGCACATCCAGAATGGGCACATCATTGTTTTCGATGTTTACATGCTTGTGTGATTGAGAGCCTAATATAGAGTTGCTTCCCCGCTGTTCTGCACGGTCCATACTATGCGTGACTTTGACCAAAACGGCAACAAGCAAAACCCACCCAAAGCCGCTCATGTGGGATCAATTCAACTTTTGCCATCGTTTCCCAAGGAACAGGTGCCTTCTCTATTTTGGTTGATCTCTGGCATCTTAAAAACAAAATATCCACCTAGCCACAAAGTCAACAGTGCTGTCAAAGTGTTTTACAGCTATTCTGGCAAATGCTTTGATGGCAGCTGCTGTCCGGGCATTGCAGCATCAGGTTTCTGGTTTAATACCTCGCTGCTGCATGATGCGCTCATTTTCTTTTAGAACACTGGCCTAAATTTAAAAGCATTTAATACTTCGCGCTTCGACGCTGCTTTGACCCGCGTCCTTTTCTTTCTTTCCCAAAAGTGGAATGCAAATAGAAACCTGACACATAAACACTCTATATTTAGACTTTTTTTGCCCATAATTCCCTGCAAAACAATGTCACTTTTGATTATATGTCATATAATATCCTATTTACATAAATTACAGATACTTTATTTAAATATATTTGATTATTTACAATTATAGAATATATTATATTATATTATATATATACAACAACAGCAAATAATAATTCATAATTTTGATCTAACATTACATTTATTCATTTAGCAGACACTTTTATCCTAATTAACATATATAAAATAACAAATTCCTTCAATTTCTGTAAATATCTAAGCAAAAAAACACAAATAAATAAAAGTAAAAAATTAAGTTGTGATAAAAACATCTTTCTATGTTGGTATCATGAAAAATAAGTTGTGATTGCAAGAAAACAACTTTTTTTGGTGTTGAGAGCACAAGAAAATTAAGTCGATAACTAGAAAACTAGAATAAAGGTCATAATCACAACAAAACAAGATGGAAAGAAAAATGAATGCATGGCCTCCTAGGACTTCCGTAATAAAGAAAATCAAAAATGTAAAAATAATATAGTTCTGTATGAATTTCTTTGTTGTTGTTGTTGTTGTTGCAAATATTAAATGATGTTTAACAGAGCAAAAAAATGTTCGCAGTATTTTCTTTAATATTTTTTTTTAATCTGGAGAAATTCTTATTTGTTTTATTTTGGCTAGAATAAAAACAGTTTTTATTTTTAAAAAACATTTTAAGGTCAATATTATTAGCCTTCTTAAACAAGACATTTTATTAGATAGTCTACAGAACAAACCATTGGGGAGCAGTGTTGCCAACTTAGCAATTTTGTTGCTAGATTTAGCAACTTTTCATACTACCCTAGCAACCTTTTTCCCCAAAAAGCACTTAGCAACACTTTTAGCATTTTTAAAAAAGTGACTCAAAAGAGCAGTGGCTGCAGGCTTCACTCAGTAGAGTAAATTGCTTGCTCCGATTGTTTTTCATAGCTGTTAATTTGCTGTTATTTGTTAAAATGTTGGTAATTTCGGTAGCAATAAATTCCAATAGTGCTATAATTTTTGTCACAAAATGTGTTAATTTCACTAGTTAAAAAAGGGTAAACAAGCTGTGATTGTTTAAAATAATGTAACTGTTCATTATCAGTGTTATATTTAAAAAAAAAATAAACAAACTATCAAAAGGTGTTTGTAATACTTTTACAATAGTCAACTCTATTTTTCATACAATGCTAAATGGGATTTAAAATAATGTTTTGCTGAGATGGCCAGTCAATTCTAGATAACATTAATTATTTTGTATATAAAGATGGCATTTTGAGTTACAATTACGCAATAACACCATCACGCAAAGTAATTTGTAAATAAGAACCTATTTATTGTGCATCGGGATGTAATGTTTTAATAGCCTATAATATAATACACTGCGGCTTATAGAAGAGACACAGCAACATTTAGCAACTTTTTAAGCAGGCTTTAGCTACCTTTTATTGAAAATAGTTGGCAACACTGTTTAGGATGGTTAACAATTCTGATCTCAACTGTATATAGGCCTACAATCACTCTGCCAAAAACGAATTGAGCCTTTGATGTTCGTCCCCATCTGGCCACATTCAACAAGAGTAACGTGCGCGTCATGTTTCTGATAACACCCTTTTAAATTTGCTTGTATATATATCTTTTAATTGGCGGTCTGGCTGATGGCTGACTGCAAACAGGCCTTTATCTGTTTTTAGCTGCTTTGCATCATCAGTGGACTGTAAACCCTCCGTTTGGACATCGCTGGCATGGCGGGAATCAGTGCAGAAAAGTCCTCTGTCAAAGCGCTCGTTAAACACAAGTCACCGCGAAGAACCGCGCAGATACTTAACTTTCAATCTGTCCGTTCGGGATTTAGAGTCACGGCCGAACAGCTGGTGTCTGAATGTGGCTTTTCAGACTGATCTGGAAACGGTTACGCTGTGAACGGCAATAATGTTAACAGTTACCGTGAACTGTACTCAGACCGGTGTGAGGGCTCGGCGGTGTCGTGTGCGCTGTGGTTATGAATTCACTGATTAGATGGATGTAGATGTCAGCGCTGAGACCTTGGAGTTAAGATATCAGATATTATCATTCTCATACCAGGCGTGTTATTCTGCCTGTGTTTTCCTCTCAGAGTTGAAAGATGCAGAGGATCCGCTTCCATCATTCCCCGACCTTGAGCAGCGCCTGCAGGTAAAGTTTATTAATAATCTGTTTACAATATGGCGACATGCAAACAGCAAGCACACATCAGACCTCGTTTCAAAAGACGTATTGGTTACCGCTAACTGCAAACACTGGAAAAGATATTCACTGTAGAATCAGCCAGGAGCAGTTTCATATCCAGCAAGAACATGCTTCAGATAATTTATTTTACTTTAAACTGATTTAAATGTGTTTATTGTTTGCGCCTCGTTGACCAGATAGCTACGTTTGTTCAGTCGATTTTAACGTTATACAATTTACCCCCAAATGTCTCACGGCAATGCTTTAGTAAGACCACAAGATGGCATTAGTTGCCTTGAGTATTTTTATCTTAATTAGATTTTTGCAATAATGATTCATTCATTCATTCATTTTCTTGTCGGCTTAGTCCCTTTATTAATCCGGGGTCGCCACAGCGGAATGAACCGCCAACTTATCCAGCTAGTTTTTATGCAGCAGATGCCCTTCCAGCCACAACCCATCTCTGGGAAACATCCACACACACATACACTACGGACAATTTAGCCTACCCAATTCACCTGTAGGCCTACATGTCTTTTGACTGTGGGGGAAACCAGAGCACCCGGAGGAAACCCACGCGAACGCAGGGAGAACATGTAAACTCCACACAGAAACGCCAACTGAGCCGATGCTCGAGTAATAATGATTATAATTGTATAAACTATAGTAATTTAATAATAATAATAATAATAATAATAATAATAATAATAATAACGATAATAACTTATTGCCTAGTAAGCCCATAAAATGTCATTAACTTTTTAGTATTTTTATTTTAATTAGAATTTTGCAATAATAATGATAATGATACATGTATAAATTATTGTAATTTTTATAATAATAATAATAATACTATTAAAATAATGCTTTAGTAAGACAACACGATAGCAATAGTTAACTTTATATTATTTTTTATTTTAATTAGATTTTTGCAATAATGATGGTAATTGCATAAATTATTGTAATAATAATAGTACTAATGCTTTAGTAAGGCCACAAAATGGCATTAGTCAATGTTTTAGTATTTTTATTTTAGAGTTTTGCAATGATGATTATAATGCTTAAATTATTGTAATAATATTAATATTAATGTTAATAATATTACTTCTTTAAGACCACAAGATGGCATTAGTTAATATTTTAGTATATTTAATTTAATTAACATTTTGCAATAGTAATGATAATGATTAATATACTTGTATACATTATTGTAATAATATTAATAATAGTAATAATAATAATAATAATGATTATAATAATAATGCTTTAGTAAGACCACCAGAAGGAATTAGTTAACTTTATAGTATTTTTAATTAGAATTTTGCAATAATGATTTTAATTGTATAATTATTATTATTATTATTATATTATAAACAATAACAATGCTTTAGTAAGACAAGATGGAATTAGTTTTAATTTTGCAATAATCATAATGATTATAATAGTATAAATTATTGTAATAACAACAACAACAACAAGATGTTAGTGGCAGCTTTAAAGCTTTTATTATTATCAACAGAAAATATATATTTTTTATTTTAACTTTAACATTTAATTTTTTAAAACATATTCACATTCCTAAAGATATTGGTAATTATACATGTAAAGGCTATTATTGTTGTTGAATTATAATATAATTGTTGAATATACATTTTTAATAAATTAGAATATTTTGTTATTATGTTTCCCAGAGAAGCTGGAAGGGCATCCGCTGTGTAAAACATATGCTGGATAAGTTGGCGGTTCATTCCGCTGTGGCAACGCCAGATTAATAATGGGACTAAGCCGACAAGAAAATTAGTAAATGGATGAAAGCTGAAGGAAATTTTGTTATTAATAAATACAAACAATTATTTAATTACAAACATTTTATTTTATTATATTAATAAATTATACATTAGTTATTATTTTACGGCCCTTAAATTATACACTTCTTAATTAATCTCTTTTCTTTTTTTGGGTGGTCATCGTTCAACTATGATAAGTTGTTATTCTCAACAACAACACAATTGCTTCATTACGGAAGTAAAATGAGTTGACTTTAAAATCAGTGAATGCTGTTTCATGCTGACATGAAAGGTTGCTATTGACAGTTGACAACAAGACTATTTCAGTACCACATTTCCTCATAACTAGCTATTTACTGCCACAAAAAAGCATGTCACTAATACAATATACTATGTATATGTGTGTGTGCACGATGTGTGTGCGTGTGGTGAAAAACTAAAGGGAACAAACTCTAACAGCTTACATCAGGAGGCATGAATTGAGTAGTGTGTAGATATCAAATATGTAATCATGATCTTTATCTATCAGTGCATAACTAATTATTTTCTATGCAATGATCGTATAAAGATTAATATCAAAGCCGTGAGGTGATTTGAAGATCAGATCAGTGTTCATTGACATAAACGATTTCCCATAAAAGTATCCCTAAAATGTAAACATTGTCTTACCTGAATAAAACTCTGATCATACTTAACAGAGGAGGGGGAAAACTGGGAGAAGTTGAAGCTCTTTGTTGCATGCATGATATTCTGTGGGACTGTGAGTCATTACGAAAGAAGAAGTTCTTGACACAAAAGGAATTAAAAAAAGAAAAAAAGTCATGTCTCTCAACAACTGTTTCCACATATTGTGTTTCATGTGTTGATTGAAACCAAGTCTGTATGACGATTCTGTGTATATTCCAGGATGTAGCAGACAATCCAAATATAGCATCAATAAAAAGGAAGCTTCGTCTCCAGTCTCGCTTGTAGATTATAACATATATCGTATTTGTCAACTTACTCATTTAAAAGGGCAACTTTGTGCTGAAGCGTAATATGTAAATAGTAATAATAGTAAATAATGTGATGCATTAATGTGTTCATCTTCCTCATTCTGACAGCCAGTGCTACCGTGTCGCTCTTTGAAGGAGTCTATAGAAGTGTATGAAGACCACTGCAAGATGGCCAATGAGTTCAACCAAGTCAAACATGAAATCGCCAGGCTGGAAGACAGAAAGTAAGATTTACAAATGACTCAAAACACAAGCTCAATACATTCATATGATCATTTTCAGATCACTGATACCCTTTTGGAATTTATGAACCCTTTCCTTTGAAAATATTTTTTAAGAACTGTAAGGGCAAATTATTTTCTTCTTCTTCTTCAGAAGGAATGCATTTTAATGTGAAGACTGACAAAGTTTGTCTATTAATTGCTTTAATTCTCCGAAGCATGACACACAGACTGCCTCTGTGAGCATAAAGATCCCAAGGTTGGGCTCACAGGCGTTTTTAAAGACAATGTTACAATGTTTTATGGCCCATTTCCACTAAGTGGTACGGTTCAGTTCAGTAGCTTTTATGGCTGTTTCCACTGTCAAAAAGTACCTAAAATGACCCGTTTCTACTTAGTGGTATGGTACGGTACACATTTATGGCTGTTTCCACTGTCAGAAGATACCTAAAATGGCCTGTTTTCAGTGAGTGGTACAGTACGGCTTTTTAGCCGTTTCCACTGTCAAAAGGTACCTAAAAGAAAACTGTACCAAACCATTTTTGGGTACCCTTTGCAAAGGGTACCTAGCATGGCAAAAGGGTTCCAAAAGGCAGAGCTAGACATGCAGCTGAACGCTATTGGTTTACAGAGATACGTCACTAGCTCGTGCAACAAGCCAAAATGAAAACAAAGGAACTGCCATGTTTTAAATACACAGCTGAGACATTGCACCGTAATAATATATACATATAATAACAAGCCATGGTCGACCCGAGCTCAAACAAACCTTGTCGTCGTCTTGATGAACAGCCACAAAGTCAAGAAGAAGAGCAGATTCAACCCTGTGCCCTGTAGTTTTTTACGGGCCCGTCTAAAGAGCAAGCAGTTTCGCTTTCTTGCTTGCGCTCACGTCTATATTTCAAATAACAAACTTCTTGAGCTGATGATAATAACATGAGCGTGATTATTGAAGTGCTTCTGACATCCGATCCTGCCACAAACACGAGAGTGACACGTGAAAAAACAAAGGAGAAGCCAGAAAAACAAGAAAGCAAATGATTTTCTCAGCAAACATAAAAAACTGCCATGTTTAACTTTTATCATCACCTTCTGGACTATTATGAAGTGAAATAACGGATTTATTTTCTAACAAGAGGTTACATGTGCTGGTGAAGATTAAAAATACAGATGAGAGGTTTGCACTGATTGTAGGCCATATGTTGCCTGTTGTTTGTGAACCCAAATAAGGACTAACTGTATGCTGCGTGTAGTTTTTCTGTAATTGGTAACATACTGGAGACTGTAAGGGTCAGTATGTGTTCATATATGTTGCATTTATTTGTTTATTTTTTATAATTGCAGACATTACAGTAGGCTCTTTCTCATTGATCTGCAGTTATAAGCAAATTATGTTTATAGTTAGGTTAGTAATGAACATGTATACACAAGTATTTATGTGTATAAAGCATCTGTTTTGTGAGAAGTGCTTTCATATGATATTCGAACGACCCGTACAGCTTTACTGTAGACATTTTCTCGAGCGAGGATGACGTCGACTGAAACTTTCTGTCGTACACCACACCCACCATAAGGGTATCATTGGTACTCTTTTAGCAGTGGAAACGCTACCCTGATAAAGGTAGGTCCAAAAGGAACGGGCCAAAAGATAAGGATTTCTCTACAGCTTCTTAACTCTTAAACAACCAGTAGATTACACATATCTTTAATAACCCCGTGACAAATGCATTTGATCTTTACTTTAGCAAAACCTTAATGAATTATAATATTCATATATAATTAGCAATATATGATTTTCAATATTAAAAATTTCACAGAACTAAATATATCCTGATTTGGTATATTCTGAATGAATAAACACACACGCACGCATGCACACATGCGCATGCACACACACACACGCACACACACACACACGCGCGCACGCACACGCACGCACACACACGCACGCACGCACGCACACACACACACACACACACACACACACACACACACACACACACACACACGCACACACACACACACACACAAATGTGAAGAGACAGATAATTGAGACAGATAATTAATCAAAGCTGCCTTTGTTTGAGCTCATGGAGTTTCCTTTAAAGTCATGCTGCTCTACTGGTTAAAATAAGCATGACATGACCTGACATATTGTATTGTGGAATGCAGGGCTTTTTGTTGTTTTAACATTTACACTGCAAAACCACATTTTCATGAAAATGAAAGTGCACTGTAAAGCCACACAACATACTTGACTTTTTAAGGATGCAAACAACACTTAACCTTTGTTGAGCTTTTAAAAAGTACAGTTGTGTTTTCAAACCATATCCCACAGTCTCAGAAAAAATGGTACAAAAATGGTACAAAACTGTTAGCGGGGAAGTTTTTAGTACCTCATTAAGTAGCGTAATAAATAATACTTTCAAATAAAGCACCTAAAGTGTATATATGAGAGCCTTTACCTTTTTTAACCTTAGAGTACTACCCCAATGGCAGCTTTGAAAAAACAAACATTCTTAGAAGTTCTGGCAAGGTTCTTTAAAAGTTATGAACTTACATTCTTCCAGAGTAATGATGATAGAGCATCTGTGCAGAATTATCTGGTCATTTTTATTGTAACTACTTGTTTTGGAACATTCAAAATTAACATTGTTAATTAAAATTGAATAATGTGTGCAAATCTTCCCCGAACATTTGATCATTTTTATTTCATTTCAGAGAGCTTTCAGAAATTATATTTTTCATAACTAATGGGAATGTTGGCAAAACGTTAACATTGTTTAAGAAAAGGTTGTACCAAAAATGATAATCAGTAAGTCATGACAACATTTGATTTAATGTATCTTTAATCACTCAGAAATAACCAACTGCACAGAGCAAGAACACACAGAAGAAAACGACGGATCAGACTTGATTCATTTGTGTTGTCAGATCTTTCTAGAAAAGAAAATGAGCAAACTAGAACAAGTATACAATAACAGATAATATGATTTACATGCCAAGCTTAAACACAGACACGGCAACCCTCTTTTTTAGTGCTGAATGAAAAAGCAGACGAGACACCTAAAAGTGACCATGTTTACAGCTGTTAATCATTGCAATAAACACTGAAAGATCATTTTAGGTGATTCACTTCCCTATTTAAATGAAACTTTATAGAGTGTATGTGGTAAATGTTACTTTAACCCTTTAACTTCCCCACCAAAAGAATATATATATTTTCTTTTTTGCATTGCAAAACTTCAAATATCACTATTTAACACACTCAATGCATTTTTAAATGCAACTTCTAAAATATCAGCCTCTACCAAATGATATATATGTCGGTTTATGGTAAAAGTACTAGAATTAATAAGTAAATATGAAGAGTAAGACCAATTTATTAAAAAAAATGTAAAACTAAGTCACCTTTATTTTTTGAAGTATGCCATAAAATATTTCAGATTCTCATTTAACATATTTTCTTGTTTTTATTTTATTTTACAATAAAACCAAAATTGAGTGTAGTAGTGCAACAGTAATTGTTTGCTTGATTTTGTTTGTGAACCAACAATGCTGTGTGTGAAAACCACATTCAAAACAGTAAAAACTTGGTCGACCATTTGGTAGAGCGGCAGTCAAAGGTTTAACTTCTTAAAATGTACTAAACTCTTTTTTCACAACTTTTACTTAAAATTACTTGTCAAATTACATTGTAAACACCCCCCACCACACACACACATACACACACACACACAATGATACGATACTGTAAGTTGCAAACTTATCATTTGTAAACATAACTGTCAAAAGTTATACAAAAATGTAAATGACAGTTGCTCCCACTTTATATTAAGTGGCTTTAACTACTATGTCCTTATGTAAAAAGTAATATAAATATCAAAATAATATGTTGCTTATAGTGCTGGGCGATATGGCAAAAATGCAATCTCGTTAATTATTTTACATTATTAAACGATAATGATATATATTTCGATATATGTTTTTAATCCTTCTAAATTTAAAAGAATACCCTAACAATTACCGAAGATACAAAAATTAGAGGATCCATTAAATGGCATTTTTGCCCGATAGATTTTTGGTGACCGAAAATTCAGTACATCTCTAATATTAACACACTTTTTTAGATTCCCATTGTTGTACATTTCTGCTGTGTGGCTTTTAGATCAATATAGAGTAAAAAAGTCCAGCACTTATAATTGTTATAGATATAAATTTTATCGCGATTCAATATAATATCGTTTATCGGCCCAGGCCCCAGCCCTAATTGCACAACACTTATGGTGCTACTGAGGGGGCATAGAGGTAAGGTTAGGGACAGATTTGGTGGTATGGGTATCCTTAAGGATAAGGTGTAAGGGATGGGTAAACAGTGTAATTATAAATGTAATTTCAGATGAAATTACATGCTGACAATTTGTTTTATATAAGTTTAATGTTAAAACATGTAGTAATGCAGATATTATGCACATACATGATTCATTTAAATGTAAGTATACAGTAGTTAGGAGCACTTTATATAAAGTCTGACCTAAATTTTTATCACATTTTTTGTATAAATATAATGTTCTACTGTCATTCAGTGTAACAGATATATTTATATGTAAAAACTAAACAATTATTTGCCGAGGATTAAGCTGCTTTGTTTATCGAGGAAAACACAAGAACTTCCTTGCCATCAAAATTGCCACTGTAAATTTCCAGTCCTTGTTCTCTTTCTCAGTTGCTTCTTTTCCAAAAGAGGAAAACACATGAACTTTTTTTTTTTAAAGCACCAAGTTCAGCTGTTCGAAAATATACTGTACATTTTCTTAAGATTTAAACTTAATACTGATACACTAAGCATCCTGTTTTACACATGATAAATTTTCAACTTTGATTTCAAACTTTCACCTCCCTTCAACCCTGTGAAAAAAATGACACTCTTAGAAAACTGGTACTTTATCATCCAAAAGCCAAATGTTACAGACATCTCCCACTGATTTCATGTAATTGTGAGCTAGTCAAACATTATGAATCATCGAGATCCATAATAAGAAGCATGTTTTTTTTTTTTCAAATGAAATCATTCTGTCAACGTAGGTACCAGAAGCTATGCCATTGACAGTTTCACTTCCTATAAAATAGTTTCAGGCACACAACATACACTTATAGTCACCTGTGTGACACCCAGACCACATTTCACATAATGAATACATCAAATACCTGCTGAAAACAACAACAACAATAGAAAACATAATTGAATGTATAATGGTTTTAAAGGCTATAATGGAAATTCTATGTGAGCATGCGTACATCTTCTGAGCGTTGAATACATACACTTTATTCACTGTAAGAATTCATGTGTGATTTGTTGGGATATTGATGTATGATTTGTTAGGATATGATAATTATTGATTAGAAATATTTGAAAAATCTGTCATCCTATGGTTAAAAAAAATCAATATTAATATTGTGAAAATCACCTTATTTTCTAACTCAGAGATGCCAAAGTAGGGCCTGCGGGCCAAAGATGGCCCATTCTAACCTTTGATTTGGCCCACCATTTCATCTATGAAGAGAGTGAGAATGACTGAGAGGATTGAGAGTGAATGCCTTTAAAAGTGTCATTTCTAATTAGTTTTATTGCTGAGCTACAAAAAAGCAAACTGAATGAAATGTTTCACTTAAATGTTGTAAATGAACAAGATTTTTTATAAATGTACAGTAAATATTGTCACTCGATGGATAAAGAACTATGTCGAAGACATCTGTGAGCAAATCAAGGCAAAAACTAGTGTAACCCCATGCTGTTATAAATGTTTTTGTTTTTACTGTAGTAAGTTCATAATAAAATGTAATGTATGCTTTATTATAGGGATGCTCTGATCGATCAGCTGAAAATTGGTATTGGCAGATAATCACATATCACGACTTGATCGGCACTCGCTGATCTGGCCAATCGCAATCTAATGCAAGTGTTTGTTTATGAGTTTACAACCCTGGTAATGCTGCGGTCACACTAAATGTTGTGCATGAAAAGTTTTGTTGTTTAACGCTGTGAAAAGGGGCGGGATTAAACAAGATGATTAGATGTTAAAAAAGCGAGCGATTGGTTAATGTTTTAAATTTCGGTCCAGAGAGGTCATGTTTTGATCTTCGATTAGTCTCACGGAATCCTGTGAAGCGAATTCGCAGGTCAGAGTTCACCAAGCTAGAACTTTCCAAGGCAGCGAACTGTGAAACTTGTCGCACGAGCTTGCGTTTCCTCATTGGCGTTCGTACACTGCAAAAGATGCAGGGTTCCAAACTAATTCATCCATGTTGTCCCAAAACAAATTAAGTTAACTGAACACTTTTAACAAATTTATGTGAATTAAACACAAAAAATTAAGTTGTCCCAATGAAATCTCAAGAATTTTGTTGTTTCAGCTCATTTTAATTACGTAGTTTAAACATGAAAAATGATTTTTGAGTGTATAAATGGAAGTCTATGGGGAGAAAAGTGCAGTGTGACTGCAGCTTTATACATCCACAGTGCTATAACACGTGAGAAATGTTTCCAAATTGCATTGTCAGTAATTTTTCTTAACATATTTTTCTATCTAATTTTATCTATGGAGTGTTCCTACTTTATTAGTTAATATCAAGCAATGTTTACTAGTTGTTTTAAAATATTATTAAATTAATTAGGAAATTACCCGCGGCAAATTTACTGTATTTACATTTAACCCACTAGCCTCAATCAAGTTTGGCTTTTGGCCATTTATAAGAAAAAACTTGGGCACCCCTGGTCTAAATGAAGTTGTTAGTAATGCATATTACTGATCAAAAATTGAGTTTTGATATATTTACCATATAAGATTAACAAAAATATCTTCATGAAACATGATCTTTATTTAACATTCTAATGGTTTTTGCAACATAACACTGGTAAGGGCCACATTTTGAGTTTACTGGAAACTGTAATGGTCTTCAATTTGAATCCTAATTGAATATGTCCCAAGACACGTTAGAAAGCTATAAAATGTATTGGTTGTGATGGTTAAAATTTGATGGTTTGTATTATTTTTAATGGTATTTGTAGTGGAAACCTTTAGAACAAGTGGAGGGCCGCAGCTCTACATAGTTTAGCTCCAACCACCTCCAACTCACTCCTGCTTAATAGTCTTGAACACCTTGACTAGTTGAATCAGCTGTGTTTGATTAGGGTTGGAGCAAAACTGTGCAGAGCTGTGGGCCTCCAGGAATCCAGTTTGAGACCCATGCTCTAGGACATCTGTAATGCTTCCTATTGTTTTTTTTCAGCAGGATAGTCATAAAAAAGTGAGGTATGATCATGTATAACACGTTTTCTCCTCCATTCCTCAGAAAAGAGCTCATGGCGGAGCTGCTAGAGGATGAAAAGGCATCAATGGAGTTTGCACGATATGAAGAGGAATATCGGATACTCACAGAAGAGAACCAGAACTTGATAACGGTGCACAGTGAACGAGCGCAGCAGCTCGAGACGCTCCGAGTGATCAGTCAGAAGAGGCAGGGCTCCTCGTGACTCTTGACATTGATGAAAAGATCTGTCACCTCATGGCTTTCCTTCAGTGTACTGAAACAACAACAAAACTGATCTTGAATCAGTGCGCTTAAACTGAAACACTTAATAAATGTATATTTAAGCTAACGTGGGTCGTTTCAGAGCCCAACTTGATCTGAGGTGTCGCCTCAGTCTGATATACAGTATTGGTATTCTGAATACAGTATATACAGCTTGTTCTTTGTGTGTGTTTAAAGGGTGTGTTTGTTGACAAATGTGCTTGTACAGATGGAGCTGTGTCTGTGTTATATCATGTAAAATGCTCTGCTGTGAAGGAGCGGTCCTCAGCGAGAGATGTTACTGTCTGTCAGTTGCATTAAAAAGGAATTAAACCTCTGTCCAGCTATCTAAGTTCAAGCAAGGTGATGATAGACCTATGACTACACACCATTGTTTAGTCACTCAGCAAAAGGGAACTTGGCTTTCGAAATGTGATCTGCTCATTTTAGGATTGTGAAACCCTTCAAAACTATCAATGGCTGACACCTCCATCCCACACAAGCTGACAGTTTATGATCGCAAAACCAGTTTAGCAGCAGTGTTTTGCTTCCTCCAGATTTAGATTTTTAGTTTGTTTGGCTATGGGCAGGTTTCTATTTCTTTGTTAGAAAGATGAATGACTCTATATGTCAAAATGTAAAAGCATTTGTTTATTTTTCATTTTTCAAAACAGTTTTGAGAATCTGACAGGATATTTGAGATTGTATACTACTGTGTTTACACCCATCACTTTCATATAATGCTGTGTATAACCATAACATTATACCAGGAAATAGTTACACAATAAATATGTTTATTTATTTATTAGAATAACCTACTTTTGTAATTATAATAAAATATACATTTTCTTAGAAATTATGACAGTGAATAAATTACTTTAAACAATATTTTATATATTCATTTAAATATGAATATATACTAGCCTATATAAGAATTGATTTTACCATTGATTGTTTATACATCCAAGTTTTTTTAAAGGTGTTCAAATGCACAATATTCTAGATCAGGGGTGTCCAAACTTGATCCTTCTGATTTTAGCTCCAACTTGCTTCAACATACCTGAAAGGAAGTTTTAGTGTATCTAGTAAGCGGTTGATTAGCTGGTTCAAGTGTGTTTGGAGCTAAACTCTTCAGGACAGGACCGTTCGGACACCCTTGTTCAAGGTAATACACAGTTAATAACATTTCAGAGGTCATTTTGGCTTCTTTTATACACAAAGGTTGTCTGTAAAGACTAATCTGGGCCTGAGGAGGTTAAATTATGTATGTCTCTGCCTGTACAGTAAAAACCAAGGCGGTCTGTGGAAATACAAGAAAGTCATGATGTAAATGACTGACGGGACAGAGACAGCCAATGAAAGGAGGTCAGCGCTTGAGAAGGCGGGATAAAAACATTTTTTGGCCATAAGTCACATGACACCCAAGCGAAGCACAAGCGCCTCCTTGTTTTCATAGTTACAAGTGAGCGCTTTAAGCAGCCTGGGTTTAGTATGTAGTATCAAATCCAACTTATTACTCTCCGGTGATATGACAGGTGAGTAGGCTACATACGAACGATTGTGCTTTTTTTTTAAAGAAATATATGTCGAGAGACATAAATATATTGAAAATAGAGATCTTTAGAGAAGTTTAAGTGGTCTTTTTTAATGTTATGTGTCTGAAAGGGTTAATTTCGGGTTTGTTTTGTTACATGCTTTACGCATATGAGTTCTAATAATCACGACTATGTAAGCGATAATATGCTTTTATGCAAATGTAGATTTTTTTGTCGGACCTATGCTGTTACAAAACATAGGCTACCTAGGCAGCATTTTTGTACACAATAACCGCGTTCCGATGTTTCGATCGAGCATTTAAAGCGCGCGCTTGACATGCCTTAAATGCTGTCTAGGTAGACAGCTCACTAGGTTTTGTTACACAACCGTAATGTTCATTTTCATTACATCAAAGGCGCGTCAGTTGTTTTACTCGACAAATTATTAGGGAAACGAGTTCAAAAGTGTCCGTTTATCAAAAGTACGTCAGCTCAACTGTGAGGCAACTGGTACCCAAGTTCCTTTAAAAGTCGATGAGTTAAGTGGAAAGGAACAGACGGACAAAATGCTTGCTCATCCTTTATCAGCAAAACCCAATGAGTCAGCAGAGAGCGCGCACTGTCTTGCGCCACACACACACACACACACACACACACACAAGAGCGCGCGCGCGCACACATAAACTCTCATGACTCGACTAGGTCAAATTCTCTGTACACAGCTGAGATAAGGAGCTCCCGTGGGTAAGAACACGTACCTACTGAGTGATACAAACAGCATTTCTTCCCCAGGCGGTTCTGTTGTTTTTTAAGTCGTTTACTTCCCGTTGAGCGAGTGTGAGAGGTATGACGTGGTCAAGTATGCGAGCGCCTTAATAATAACTGGTCGACTGTGATTCGGCACCCTTTATAACTAGAAGTTCATTTAACAAGAAATACATGACATTATGCAACGTAACACAAAATTGGCCAGTTAAAAAAACAACAAGCTTTGAGATTTGCTGGAACATGAGTAAAATAGTGACATACATTTACTTTTACAAAGAAAGTGTGACTTCATTGTAGTTCCATTCTGGATTTTCCCTTTTCCAGTTCCCCTCTTTATCAATAGTCAGTTTCAGAGCGGCACACTTGAATCTGACTTTTAGCCTATTACAGTTAACGAATCTCTGTTTGAGATTCCAATTATAGCCTAAAAATAGGCGTTTCCCAGTACTGGGTTGCGTCTTAAAGGGCATCCGCTGCGTAAAACATGCTTGATAAGTTGGCGGTTCATTCCTCTGTGGCAACCCCTGATAAATAAAGGACTAAGCCAAAGGAAAATGAATGAATCCCAAAAATAGAATGCATCAGGAAATAAAAAAACTTTTTCTTTTTCTCCCTAGAGAAACCTTAAGTTTTAAAATTAATGACAAACCAGTTGAGAGCTCTTATGAGTTTAGTAGTTGATTGTCTGAACTGCCTACATTTACTTCTTTTTAAAGCAACTGTGTTTAATAATTTAGTTAATGCAAAAAAAACTATATTAATCCACCTATAATGATATCCACCTATCAGAGAGTCGGAGCAAGCAAAACTTTATCTTTACATACTTGAAATATTTATTTTAATACTTTCCAATAAACTTGAAATATATCGTTTTTTATAGAGCCAACAACTGTAAATAAATAGTTTAATATGCCTGTCATAATGCTTTCTTAATATGTCTAATAAGAGTTACATAGCCAAATATTGTCAGTAAACAAATCATATAGGCTACACTTGGCAGAACCCTTCAACTGAGCTCATGTAAATCTTTTTTTTTTTTTTACCATACAGATTAACTCAAGATGTCGGTGGAAAGCTCAAAGTCATTTAAGTTCACCTTCCAGTCGTCTGTGCACAGTTCACATGTTCTGCAGTGTCTGAATGAGCAGAGGAAGAAAGATCTTCTGTGCGATGTGACTGTTGTGGCGGAGAGCCAGAGTTTCCGGGCTCACCGGGCAGTTCTGGCGTCCTGCAGTGACTACTTCAGTGCTCGTGTGTCCACTCATACACCCGAAAGCATTGTCATCAACCTTCCTGATGAGGTAAAGACACAATCAAAGGTTTAGAACAGGGGTGCCCAAACTCAGTCCTGGATGGTCGGTGTCTTGCATATTTTAGCTCCAACTTCCTTAAACACACCTATCTGAGTTTCTAGTATTCTTAGAAAGAGCTTGATTAGCTGGTTCAGCCATGTCTAATAGAGGGAGGAACTAAACTCTGCAGGACACCAACCCTCCATGACCAAGTTTTGGCATTTTGTCCCCAAATTGTGACAGAAATATTTTATAAATAAACATTTATGAGACAAAAGAATCAACAGACCTTTTCCCAAAATGGTGTTTCAACATCTTAAATCCTCGAAAGTTTTTAATATTTTGATTTTCATTTATAAACAAATACATTGTATATTTGACACATACATTTCAAAATTAAGCAAAAATTGTATTATTTTTTCAACCATTGGAATTATAAATATGTAGATACATGCTCAAATATATTAGATATAACCATATATTGCTATTTAATAGATTCTAGTAGTTTTTCATTAGTACAAGTATTTATTTATTAGACACTAGTGTCTTTTATAACTATTACTAGTGACAAATCTTATTTTACTAGTCAGTTCTGCTTTTTTACTCGTCTGATGTCATGATTAGTCCAAATGGAAAAGTAAAGTTCAATTAAACATTTTACTAGTAAAATATTTTTTTTTTACTAGAAACATTTCAAACAAGTACTAGATTTTAATAAATGCATACTAGTATCTTTTAAATAAATTGGAGTATCTATTTCCTAAGTACAAGTATCTAATTAATAAGCACTAGCATAATTTAAATAGATACTAGTATCTAATGAAAAAGTACTATAATCTAATACTTAAGTACTAGTATCTATTAATTGGATACTAGTATCTAATTAATAAGTACTAGTACCTCATAATTAACTACTAGTACATAAAATATGTACTTATCCTAGCCAGAATACATACTAGTTGAAACTGAATAGTTGATATATCAATGACAGATCCCATAGAAATCAACGGCAAAAATTTAAATTTGTTACAAGTAACATCAGAATAGAAACTAGTCACTAATAAAATGAGTACTCTTATCTAATAAATAAGAACTAGTATCTATTTAATAAGTATTTGTAGCTATTAAATCAGGGGTGTACAAACTCGGTCCTGCAGGGCCGGTGTCCTGCTGATTTTAGCTCCAACTTCTCTCAACTCACCTCCAAGGATGTTTCTAGAAAGTAGAGTAAAGCTGCGGTCTCATTAGAGTTTGAGCATGCGATATTCTGTCGTGCGGAGCTGCGAATAGGGGCAGGATTAAACAAGATTATTAGACATTAAAAAAAGCGAGCGATTGCTCCATGTTGTAAATTTCTGTCCAGAGATGTCATGTTTTGATCCTCGATTGGTCTCACGCAGTCAAGTGATGCGATTTTGGCGACCTGCGAAACTTAGCGCATGACCCTGCGTTTCCGGTCTGACGCATTCGCGTGCGTATGAATGGAAGTCTATGGGAGGAAAAGCCCAGTGTGAACGCAGCTTAAGAGCTTGATTAACTAGCCCAGTTGTGTCTGATTAGGGTTGGAACTAAACTTTGCAGGACACCGGCCCTCCAGGACCGAGTTTGGACACCCCTGTTTTAAATAGATACTAGTATCTTATGAATAAGTACTACTATCTAAAGACTAGGCACTAGTATCTGTAGAATAGGCAATAGCATCTAACAGATAGGAACTAGTGTCTCATGAATAAGTTCTAGTAATTATTGGAAAAGTTACTAAGGTCTAAAAAATAAGCATTGGCAACATAAAAACAGATACTATTACGGGCTATAGATTAAATGTGATGAAGGTTTGCCTTCATCACATTTATGGCATATATATAATGATGTAAGATTCAAGATCAAAATTTGGTTTCTCAATTCATGAGCTCTTTAAAACCTTTTGATTTGTTTTCATTTTTTATTTAAGATCACCTCAGAGGGATTTGAACCCTTGCTGGAGTTCGCCTACACCTCAAAACTCCTCTTCACCAAAGAGAACGTGCTGGAAATCCGCAACTGCGCCTCCGTTCTCGGCTTTAAAAACTTGGACAAGGCCTGCTTTGATTTCCTGCTCCCAAAGTTCTTTGACAGCAACAGAGGTACATCAAAAGTCCAGAGGAAATGCTGCAAAATCAAATGTTGCAAATCACGAGGAGCTGAGCTCAACCCCAATAATGCCACTGATGGAGACAAATCACCAATTCAGCCCTCACAGCTTCAGCCTAAACGCAAAGAGCCGTACTGTCCTCCTTCAGTGGCCATTGAGGATGTGGGAAAAAGCTTTAACAGTGTGAGAGACACCGATTACTCCCTCCTGTGCCCCAAATACCGCAAGTTTCAGATCGCTTGTGGGAAGGAGCGATCCTGTCTGGATGTCTGCGGCTCCACACCTATGTCTCTTGACAAAACCGACGACTGTTCCTTAAACTGCCTTCCTTGCACGAGCAACAAAACACCAATCACTGAGGATGAAGATTCTCTGCTGCCTGAGTGTTCTCCACTAAACCCTGACCCTTGTACAGACCAGCCCTCATTTCCAGCCTGTAATGAATCAGCACAATCTATGTGTGACTCAGGAGACTCGGATAAACCGGGAATGTTGCCTCAATCAGGATTGGACCACACTAAGAGAGCAGACATGGAGTTCAAAGAAGACCAAAGCAATGGGGAGAGGAGTACCGAGGAAATAGAGGTGGCCAGACAGCTCACATTCTGGACGGATTCTGGTCAGCTTTCTCCTTCTGGCCTGGGTTTGGTGGACAAACCCTCCGGTCTCAACTGTCTGAAAAGCTTTTACCTGGATCCCCGAGCAGTGGAGTGTCCGTTTGTGCTGAGCTTTGGTGCAGTGGGTGCTCAACTTCATGATGGAGAAGGGGGATCTGTGTCACAGGGCAGTCCGTATGTACAGTCTAACCAGTCAGGAGAGGACTCTGACAGTTTCGACACGGAAGGGGACAGCGAGTCTTACAGCAGTGAACGAGTGCGTGAGGTGAGGACTGCTGCTGTTTAGTAGATGAGCTGAAATCATAAACATATGTTTTTGTGGTTTTTGAATGATACGTCAGATTTAGCAGTTTGTTGAGGAAAGGTTTGTCTTTTTAATTGATCAATCATCTAATTTTGTGTTGATGGACAAAAACACTTTATAGAATGAGCATGAGGAATAAGTTTTGTTTAGTTTTTAATTTAAACACATATATATATATATATATATATATATATATATATATATATATATATATATATATATATATATATATATATATATATTTACAGTTGAGGTCAGAATTATTAGCCGTTAGAATTTATTTTTTCTTTTTTTAAATATTTCCTAAAAAATGTTTAACAGAGCAAGGAAATTTTCACAGTATGTCTGATAATATTTTTCAAATAAAAGTATTTTTTTATTTTTTAAAAACCATTTTAGGGACAAAATTATTAGCCCCTTTAAGCTAATTTATTTATTTTATTTTTTTTGATAGTCTACTGAACAAACCATTGTTATACAATAACTTGCCTAAACATAAAATAAACCAGTTATTACAAATAACTTATTAAAAGTATAATGATAAGAAATGTGTTGATGTATGATTTTGTTATTTTTGATCAAATTAAAAGTCAAATGTGTTTTTTTATTAGTGTTGTGAAGTTGTTTCTTTTTGTACAATGAAAGATTATTAAGAAATTGTAACGACTGCTAATTATACATTAGTCAATATATACATACAGCCAATGCTGCTGAAATGGCATTAAAACAAACAAAAAATATTGACAGGATTTGATAATAATGATAGTAAATACTAATATATGATAATACAATTCTTACTATTGTTAATTTCAGTTGCTGTTATTGTAGGAATTATCCAGCAATACAGCAGTTTATTCACTGGCCTAATTAATAAAAAATATTTTAATATGTAGTAATACATTTTATAAAATTTTGACAGATACGCTTGGATAAAAATATCATGGTTTCATGATATTATTTTAACTGCTATAAAATATATAAACAGTTGAAGTCAGAATTATTAGCCCCCCTGAATTATTATCACCCCTGTTTATTTTTTTCCCCAATTTCTGTTTAATGGAGGGAAGATTGTTTAGAAATAAACGCAGAATAAAAGAATAAAATATTTAATAACTGTAGAATAAAAGCAGTTTTGAATTTTTAGCCCCTTTAAGCAATTTTTTTTCGATTGTCTACAGAACAAACCATCATTATACAATAACTTGCCTAAATACCCTAACCTGCCTAGTTCACCTAATTAACCCAGTTAGGCCTTTAAATGTCACTTTAAACTGTATAGAAGCATCTTGAAAAACATCCAATAAAACATTAATTAATGTAATTATGGCAAATATAAAATAAATCAGTTATTAGAGACGAGTTATTAAAACTATTATGTTTAGAAAAGTGTTGAAGAAATCATCCCTCTATTAAATTGAAATTGGGAAAAAAAAATTAACGGGGTCTAATAATTCAGGGGTGCTATAATTCTGACTTTAACTATATATATATATATATATATATATATATATATATATATATATATATATATATATATATATACTGTAGATACAAAATAGCAGAAAATTTTGGCAGTATTAAAACCTTGACTTTTAATACTGCAAAACCAGCATTAAAAAACTTTCAAACTGCGGTTGAAATCAGCCCATGCCTTTTACCAACGTCTCGTTTAGTCTTTAGAATGTTGTAGGTGGATCAACAAGCAAAACCCTGGCACCTGTGCACCTGATTTGTTAACTATTTGTGAACTTTGTAGCATTTAGTGTCTTTTGAGCCGGCAAGACCTGTACTATCCACTCCTTATAATGACTCATCAGTCCCACATTAAGGTCAAAGTCTGTTGACGTCCTGAAGGACAACCTAAATGAAAGCATTCATCCATTTATCTGTGACTGAACACAGAGCGGATAAATGCTGACATAATAGTGCTTTGAGTATCAACAGACCTGGAGCCGTGACTGGGCAGGAATAATCATATTTATGTAGCAGATGATGTAATGTTTTGATTTCTCCTGTTCTCCTCCAGATGGCGCTGCCGCTCTCTGTGGATCAGATCGTGTGTCTGAGCAGAAATGACTTCCAGCAGATGCTGAAGCAGCAGAGTTTGAGCCGCGAGCAGCTCGATGCTGTTCATGACATCCGCAGACGCAGCAAGAACCGCATCGCTGCTCGCCGCTGCCGCAAACGCAAACTCGACTGCATACACAACCTAGAGTGTGAAATCGAGAAACTGGTAAGGGTTTTTGCCTGATAAAAGCTTAAACTGCACGAAAACAGCTTTATTCATAAATGTTGTTTTTTCAGCTTGTCTATCAGTGAATTTAACAATATTTCACCCCCAAATCAAAAATGATAAATTAGAGATGATTTTTTTTCTATTAATTTTGTACTTGTAGTAATTATAATAATTTAAGTATAATATGTCAGATTAATACAATGTTATTAAAACTCATATAATATTTAAAACTATATTTATCCAAATGATAATAAAAAGAGTTATGTTAGGTTAATTTTTATTAAAATAATATCCAAATAAAATGTCTTTGGGAAAATGTACAAAGAAAAAGCTGTACATGAAAAAGCTTCTTTATTGACCGTCATAGTCCTATCACTTTAAAATAACAAACACTGCACATCTCTCTATATTAGGTTAAAACACTGCTTTATTTATTTATTAATTTATTTATTTGTGTATGCATGTTTGTACCTTTTAGTTGACTTTTATTTATTTAGTTTTAATTTCCAAAATAAATCCTCATTGCACTTAAGTTTACGATGATAATACTGCTTGTTAACACGTTTTTAATGATTAATGAAGGAATTATAATGCTTTATTTCGGTATTTCATCCTCATTTACAAGTAGCAGGTTATTTACAGTTACTGTATATTTATTTCGGTTTACATCCCGTCCCTTTGTGCCTTCTGGTGGCGTAGTTGCAAACTGCTGTTGTTACACCTAAAAACCTGTTCTTAGGCCCTATTTACACCTATACGTTTTTAGTTTGAAAACGCATAAGTTTTGCTTATTAATAAGTAGTAACATAAGTTACGCCTTCCGTCCACACTACGCAGGAGTATTTGAGCGCCAAAAATAGAGCCTTTTGGAAACGCTTTCAATTTAAAATGCTGCTGCTTCGTGTTACTGTGGATGGGGGAAAACGGAGACATTTTAAAACAGAGGCATGGCTGCAGACGTTCGCCTGATTGTGGCTCTTTCCTCAATATTAAGTAGCCTACTCAAAGTTCAGTCCTGCAGCGTCTCCTTGTAAGTTCAGAATTCACAAGTTTTAATATGGAAAACAAACACCCGAGGACACGTCGGGTAACTCTTCAAAGGGAACAGAGAACTTTATCACCTCATTCACATCACCCTGGATACATTGTTTCACTTTCTTAACAATAAAATGAAAACAATATATGAGGAACTGCCTATCTTCATTTTGATATTAACAAATTAACAGACACTAAAAATGTTGTGGCGTCGTGTAGCTACATATTAATATGACCGTCATCTTCACTGTATGCATACTTATAACAAAACAGAGCCTATAACATCACTCCTATCATTTTCATTAAAAATACAAAACATACCCTTTCTTTTGCTCACTATCAGTTTTAATAATCAATAATAGCCATTAAAAAAGAATAACGTAGAATAAGTTTATACATTATAGGACATAAATGTGCAGAGTCAGTGTACGCAGTTACATAAATTAATTATTAACTTATCTTTGTGCTCAGCCAAAATATGTTACCTGAGAACAAGTAATAGATTCAGAAGATGAAAGTCGGGGAATATGTCGTTAGTTGTAGACAACAAGATGAATTAAATACCACGTTCAACAAATATAGTGACATTAGATCCTTGATGAACAGTTCGACGTGCACCGCTCTCATTGCTGCAGTGCATGCCAGTGTGTGTGTGTGTGTGTGTGTAGTCACGTGATGTGCATTTTCAGCAAGGTGGTGTGGACGGAGAGTTGTTCAGAAATGCTGTGTGAAATGGCAGTGGGGACGCAGATCGTTTTCATTTTAAAACTAAAAATAAAACGTATTAGTGTAAATGGGGCCTTAATCTCTTAAAACATGTAGCGGTGGTACATGTGGCATTGATGGTCATTTTGAAGTGTCACTCACTGTATCTATTGTTTATGTATAGTTTTTATAGTATTTTACTATATTTTTATCTTACAGTTATTATTACTTGATTTTGGGGTAAAAGATGACCTGGACAGGTTTTTTTGACACTTAAAAAGCATGAATATTGTAAGATTTATGTCTTTGAACCGCATATAAAATAATGGTCAAACTTTCATCTGTTTGCATTACAGTTTTAATGCAAACTAATACATTAATGAACAAAAAACTATTAAATAAAAAATATGTAATTTATTTTAATTTTTCAAATAAGTCTGAAATTGTGCTAAAACAGCATATGCTATATCTGTGAATCCAATTTCCTACAATAATAATCACTTTCCCCCATAGTTTCCCCTCTTTTCCCCCCTAATACACCCCCCACTGTCCTCTAACTTATACTCCGCACAATCACTGCACTATTTAACATTTGCACACTTAAAATTTGCACATATTCATTGCACTACATTGCACTGATTTATTTATTTAAACTGTACACACTCACTGTACATATACATTTGTAATTATGTTTATCCATCTGCACACTTCTGATTATTAAACACAATCTGTACATTTATTAATTTATTGTAAATCTCTGTTCAAAGCTAATACAACCTGTACATAATGTTGATAGTACATCCATCTGTATATATCATCATAGTTTTTCTATAACTGCACTTTATAACTTATACCTGTATCCTGGACTTGCTGCTTTTGCACTTCTGGTTAGACCTTAACTGCATTTCGTTGTCCTGTACTTGTACTTGTGTAATGACAATAAAGTTGAATCTAATCTAATCTACTTAACCATATTTATTCTTAGATGTTATAATTTCCACAATGAATATGGTGCTGATTCTAGACTATTTGTAAAAATGCATTATGCAAATGATTAACCAAAACAAATGAAAATGATTTATAGTAATAATCATTACTTGTTATATTTATTACTGACAAATATGCATCATATTATGTTCATAAGTGTATTCTGTCCATGATATTGTACCCCTATTGTTTGTATTGATTGATGTAAACCGACTGTAGGAGACTCCAAAACAACCATTTCTTTAGTATAATCATAATAACACTTTAAATGATCTATTAAAAGGATTTCCATTTGTATGTTTTTTATATTATATATTTGTATTTTGTTTGTTTTCTGCAGCGATGTGAGCGAGAGAAGCTGACCTCTGAAAGAGTCAAGCTGAATCAGTTGAAGCTGAAGGCCTGGCAGAGTTACTCGGGCCTGTACGAGCAGGTGTGTGCCGAAGCGGCCCTCAGACCAGAGCAGCTGCAGGTGCTGGCCAAATATTCCTCTCCAGACTGCCCGCTGTCTGCCCTCCTGTACCCAGACGCCACACACTCCTCCGGCTCCGGAGACCAAA
Organism: Danio rerio; assembly: GCF_052040795.2. NCBI lineage: Eukaryota > Metazoa > Chordata > Actinopteri > Cypriniformes > Danionidae > Danio > Danio rerio. Next base: position 29,134,226 of record NC_141030.1, read on the forward strand.
CACCCGTCAGATCCTCAATGGAAAACACTGCACAGTCCAATTCAGACAAGCTGTTACCTCAGTCTCATCCCAGTCCAGTCGACACCACCGCTTTCGACAAGAGTGAGTGCAGTTCAATGGTCAAACGGCCCACAGAGCTTCTCATCAGCAGACCTGAAACAGACAAATAGCAAATGAAGCATGTCGGAGCACAGAAAATCACTATATACTTTTCCAAGGTACATTTACAGTGCCTTTCACTGATATTGGCATGCCTGGCAATTATGAGCAAAGAATGCTGTGATAAAACAAAAACAAAAAAAAGACACTTACTTACAAAAGGTACATTTTTTGCTCAAAATATAAACATAAGGGTGCGACATGGTGGCTCAGTGGTTTGCACTGTTGCCTCACAGTAAGAAGGTCACTGGTTCGAGTCCCGGCTGGGTCAGCTGGCATTTCTGTGTGGAGTTTGTATGTTCTCTTGTGTTCGTGTGGGTTTCCTCCAGGTGCTCTGGATTCCTTCACAGTCCAAACACATGCTCTATCAGTGAATTGAATAAACTGAATTGGCCGTAGGGTATGTGTGTGATGTGAGAGTGTATGGATGTTTCCCAGTCATGGGTTGCAGCTGGAAGGGCATGTGTAAAACATATGTTGGTTCATTCCGCTGTTGCGACCCCTTATGAATAAAGGGACTAAGCCAAAGGAAAATTAACGAATATTAACATAAAAAACTAAAGTCTTTGTTTGTTTTGGATGAAGGGGTTCAAATGTGAGACTAATTGTTGGTCGATTATTCGTGATAGATAAGACTCGTGTCAGGACATGGCAAATAATCGAAAACTATTTTCATGCACATTTTGCCACTAAACCAGTTTCTAGTCAATCTCCAGCATGTTGTTTTAGATGGAGCAGCGTTTACTACACAGAGGAATAGTTCACTAACATGCTAGGCAAAACTGTGTTCCAAATCTAAATCCATTTAATCAGACAATCAAGATGATTATTCCGTGATAAAAAAAAAAAAACTGTATGCGTTGCTTCTCATGAACTACAGCTCTGTGTAGAAAATGCTGCAGGTGAAATTACCACATATAATAACATGTTTTTACTCCAAACGAACTAATCTTAAGTCAAGTGTTTGAAATAATCCTTCTGTGAGATGATTCAGTGATTATTAGTGACTCTGAACCAATGAAAGCAATGGAATCTTCTGTTTATAAAACAATTATGGGGATTTCCTGGGTTTCTTCTTTGTGGGTGTTTCGGCGTGAGAGCGCCCTCTGACTGTCAGAGGAGAAATGGAAATGGCCATTTTTTTGTGTTTTGCTGTTTTCTTTTCTGTTTGTTTCTAATTACAGCATGATTTGATTGACTTAATTAGTTAATGAATGAGTGAGTTTGGCCTTTGTGTTTCCTCATACACTGTAAAACCCAAAAAGTTAAGGTAACTTAAACCATTTGAAGAAACCGATTGCCACAAACCATTTGAGTTTAAAAACTAATCCTAATGAGTTCTGTGAACTTAATCCATTTGAGTAAATGAAGCAATTTGAGCACAGTAAAACCCAATAAATGAAGAGAACTCAAACCAACTGAGTACTGTAAAACCCAATAAGTTAAGACAACTCAAACCGTTTGAGGAAACCGATTGCTACAAACCATTTGAGTTTATTTGGGTCGCATTTTGAGTAAACTACACTCATTTCATTTGATTTAGTTGACTGCTGGGTTTTACAGTGTATGTGAAACTGGAGGTCATTGTTGAACAAGTTCCTCTTCAGCCATGTTCACCAAGTAAAACATCATTCTTCAAAATATTTTACTAATATGATTCATAGGTCTACCGATATTTGTGGCACTGATCTATTTATCAGAGAGATTTTTTTTTTTTTATAAAAATGTGCAATTGTTTGTTCTCAATGAGAGCAGAGTTCATATTCTGAGCAAAATTTCCGAAGGTTAAACACTAAAAAAAACTGCAACAGTCTTTGCGCATATTTATTTATCAAGGCTGCCAATATTAGTGGAGGACACTGTATGAATAAGTGACATCACTACTGCCCTCACAGGTCGTACATCTTATTTTATATATATATATTTTTTATTTAGCATTCAGTTTGTGTTTGTCAGTGTTCAATGAAGTATTCCTTTAAATGACCATATTATATAGCACATACAGATCAACAAGTCAGAATTATTAGCGCTCCTGAATTATTAGCCCCTGTATATTGTTTCCATATTATCTGTTTAACAGAAACATTATTTATTATTTTTTCAACACATTTCTACACATAATAGATTTTAATAACTGATTTCTATTATCTTTGCCCTGATGACAGTACATCATATTTTACTGTTTTTCAAGCTTAAAGTGGCATTTAAAGGCTTAACTAGGTTAATTAGGCAGGTTAGAATAATTGAGCAAGTCATTGTGTAATGATGGTTTGTTCTGTAGACAATCAGAAAAAAAAAATTGCTCAAGGGGGCTAAAAATATTGACCGTAAAATGGTGTTTAGAAAATTAAACACTGCTTTTATTCTAGCCGAAATAAAACAAGTAAGACTTTCTCCAGAAGACAAAATATTATAGGAAATACTGTGAAAAATGCCTTGCTCTTTTAAAGATCATTTAGGAAATACTTGAAAAGACTAAATAAATTCCAAGGAGGGCTAATAATTCTGACTTCAATTGTATATAACGCACATGTCCCCACGTCTTCTGATCTTTTTGAAATCAGCTCAATTTACAGGATTGTTTTTGGACTCAGAGCACAACAAACCTCATCATACAGCTCAATAAAGACACTTTTTCTTCTCAGGGGACGTAATGCTAGTGGACCACACTGTGCTGTAGTCTGTGCCACTCAGTTATAGAAGAGAGCAGTGAATCTCAGGTGTTCAGAAGTGCACTAATGATGATTTTTTTCCATCCGTTGTGGCAGCAGGGGAATCCAACAGTCAATTGTAAGCAAAATAATAATAATTAATAATTGTGTATGTAGCCTTTCTCTAATTTTGTGTGGTTATATATTGATTTTGTGTTAACATTTTGAATGGGACCAAATTATATTCTTTTAGTAAAAAAAAAACAAAAGGTTGTTAATAAATGAATTATAAATATTTGTACATTTGAAATAAACTTCTTTTCATTCTTAAGAATAACAGCACTATGTTTTTACTGTTTGTTCTCTTTTATTGTTATGTTTATGCCTTTTAGCTTATGCTGAAAACCTTAAAAATTCTAGTACGAGAACTAATAATAACAAATATTAACAAATGCTATTGTACCCATACCGGACAAGCCCCCATGTGTAACCCACTAGTTGGGAAGACCAGGTGCAGTAGCACTGGTGGGTTAGGAGCTTGTCCAGGATGGGAGTGAGGTTAAGGGGGGTGAGTGTAACAGAGGCCAGCTAGATAAGTGCTATGCAGGCAAACCTCACTCCTCTGACCTCAAAAAGTGCTCCAGCGACAGATGCTAAAGGACATGATCTTTAGCTTTCTTGTTAATCCATCCGACTCCATACAAAAATCGCCATTTCGATCCCAGCTCAGAGCGGGTTGGGTGCAGTAGGATTGGTGGGTTACACTATGTTGCAAGTAATGCTGAAATAACTCCTATCATATAGTGAAATATTAAAATAATAATTAGAAAATAATTGTTAACAAGAAAAATCTATTTGCTTTTTGAACAATAAAATGTGTTTGTTGTTCAATTATGTTGATGTTTTATTTGCTATTAATGGACCTAAAAACTAAGATAATTAACTTGCTTTTAACTGAAACAATGACAAATGATGGGTTTATTAAAATAAACTAAGATAAAATATTGGCAAAAATAAAAGAAAATGAGAAATGTGCTTTATTGTATTTAGTGTTTACTGTCTTCTATGGCAATAATGACTAAATACAAATGATAAATAGGCTCTATAAGAAAAGCTGAAATAATAACATCAATTTCATTAAATATTAAATTACATTTAAATATATTTAATTAAAATAAATGTTAATAAAAGGATTGATCGTTTGTAAACTGATAACTTATTTATAGTTCTCCTTCATTTTAATGCATTTTAATCAGGTTTGTGAGTTGATAAAAACAAACAAAAGAGTTAATATTTTAGAATTTATATTATAGAAAATTGTTAACTAAATCTGTTAAAATAACTTTGATTTGGATGAAGCACTTTAAATCATCAAACAGATTAGATATTGTTTAAAATTGTTTAAATAACATTAAAACAATTCAAATAATTTATGTTTAGCTAAATAAAATACAGCAACAAATTAGATTCTTAAAATACTTATCAATAAGAAAACTATAACTTAAAACATTAACAATATAGTAATAACCATTAATAAACATTTTACATTCTAGTATAGAAGTAGTATAAAGAAATAGGACTAACAATAAAAGAACTACTAATACATAAAAGATGATACAAAATATTTACCCACAAAAGAGCCGTGGTCGTTTTTGTTGTTAAATTGTCGAAATATTTACTTAAAATCTTAATGAATTAGCATTAATAAAAGCCATTTTAATATCAAGTTTGTGAACCACACGAAGGCTTTGATTATGTGCAGTGTTGTTAATACCGACAGATGGCAGCAGCGCTCACAGAATCCTTTCACGCTTGATAAAATGTGACAATAACAGCACCTGTAGCGCCTCTGTGATCTGTAAACAAACACGCTCCACTCGAAAACGAGGACAGCCTGAAGATGAATTTGGGAAATAATTTCATATAACAATCTGTGTTTTCTCTGATCTGAGACCGGGCGCGGGGATAATGACGGCCTGTGAGGCATTTTTCATCATTTCAATCACCGTGATGGATGGACGGTGTCAGATCAGTATGTTGATGTTTGTGTTTTCAGTTCTTCTGCCTTCAGACAGACAGCTGTCGGATATCACTGATCTCCATATGACTTTTTTTGGTATCTCACTTTCTCACTCGTAATTTGGCTATACTTTTTTTGCACAGCGGCTTCATTTTCACATCATACATAGAAAAGCAACACAGCGCAATAGGCTTATAATCGAGGAATAAACCATTAGAGAGAGAAGGTAAGCTGTGCTGCTGGATGTGGGATTCAACATACAAACGCAAATCCTTCTGAGGCCGTAAAACAAACTGGATTCAAAGCCTCTCTTTCTTAAAGGGGCCGTTTATCCACACACAAACACAATAATCTTTGTTAAATTACTTGAAAGAATTTCAAAAAATATATATAATAATCAATAAATCATTTACTCACTCTCCTTCAGCTTAATCCATTTTTTTTTTTTAAATCAGGGAAACACTCCCATTCACACACACACTATGAATGGTCTGAAACTCAGTTCCTGGAGGGCCGCAGCTCGGCACAGTTTAGCTCCAACCACCACTAAATCACACCTGCTTAATAGCCTCTAGTAGTCTTGATTATTTTGATCAGCTGTGTTTAATTAAGGTTGGAGCAAAACTGCAGAGCTGCAGCCCTCTAGGAATCCAGTTATGCACTATAGCAAATTAACTTAACTATCCAATTCACCTATACAGTATTGCATGTCTTTGGACTATTGGAACCCAAAAGCCCATGCGAAAACAGGGAGAACTTGCAAACTCTAGACAAAATGTCATTCTGGGTCAGAACTTGAACCAAGGACCTTTCTGTGAGGCAACAGTATTAACTACCAAGCCACCAGTTTAGTTATATAATAAGGTTATTGGGTGGCACGATCACCTCACAGCAAGAAGGCCGCCAGGAGTTTGCATGTTCTCTCTGTGTTCACGTGGGTTTCTTCCGAGTGCTCCAGTTTCCCCCAGTCCAAAGACATGTGCTATAGGTCAATTGGAAAAGCTAAATTGGCCGTATTGTATGTGTGTGAATGCAAGTGTGTATAGGTGTTTCCCATTGTTGGGTTGCAGCTGGAAGGGCATCTGCTGCATAAAACATGCTGGATAAGTTGGTAGATCATTCCGCTGTGGGCCCCCCCTGATTAATAAAGGGACTAAGCTGAAAAGAAAATGATTAAACGAATGAATCCAAACCCGCATGACTTCTTTTTTTTCTTTTCAAAAAGGAGATGCTTAGCAGAATTTCCAGGCTGTAATTTTTTGTACAATGAAAGTGGAAAAGAACACTAATTTTATCACTAAAAACTATTAAAAATATATGAAAAAAGTAAAAATATTTATGTTCATATTCATTGTTTCATGATTATTTTCCAATCTATTGATGAATACTGTTGAAACCATTTTCATTCAGAATTTGCAAGTACATTTTAAAAATTATTGAATAATATTAAGTGAAACCTTGAATTAATCATGACATTTTGAGGTACAAAAATGTCAATCTTTTCTTGTAAATTCATTATATAAAAAATGTATTCTACAAAATAAATCCAAAGTACAATGAAAACATACATAAAATAAAAAGAATCCAAACTCAGCACTTGACTTCTGCTGTAGAGCTCAAAATGTGATGTTTATCAAAATGTTCAGGCTGTACTATGCCACTAAACACATTTTTCTAAAAAAATGTACTTATTTTTCACTTATCACAGAAAAAAATTACAGTAGAAACAACCTTTACTGTATTATTCATTACATTTTTTTAGAAATTGCTTGCAAATTCAACCAAATAGTCTTTGGACTATTGTGAACTAAAGCACCCATTGGAAACCCACACAAAAACAAGGAGAACTTGCAAACTCCAGACAAAAAGTCATTCTAGGTCAGAACTTGATCCAAGGACCTTTCTGTAGGTATTAACCCGAGCAAGCAGTTTAGTTATATAATAAAGTTATTTAACATATGATAAATCCAAACCCACATGACTTCTTTTGTTTTTAAAAAGAAGAAACTTAGCAGAATTTCCAGGCTGTACTTTTCTGTACAATACAAGTGGAAAAGAACACTAATTTTATCACTAAAAATCTTTTTTAAAATGTAAAAAGTAAAATTATTTGTTTATATTTTTTTGCATATTTATTGTTTCATGATATTTTTCTAATTCAGTGGTTCTCAAACTGTGGTATGTGTACCACTAGTGGTACGCGGGCTTCCTTCTAGTGGTACACGGAAGAATCAACTACGTCATGTACATGCTACATGTATTAAAAAAAATTAGCAATAATGATTTATATATGAATATGATGACATATATCCTATATTTCCGGGTGTTGATGAATAGGCTACTACATGTTAATACTTTACATTTAAGTACTGCAGTTTTTTTTTTTACTTTTTAAGAACAGTAACTTATCCTTTGTAACTTTTAAAAGCATATTTTAATTTAAATGTTGATGTTTTTATTTATATATTTTTTTACATATAAGCACAGTACAGGGTTAATGTTCAAACTGTTTAAAATGTTTTAAATGGTTGACAATAATATTCTTAATAACAGGAATGAATTTGCCTCGTTTTTGAACTATGCAGAGCTGTAGCTGCTTTACTGGGCCTACTACGCTACTGTATTTTAATACTGCACATTATGGTAGTACTTAGAGAGACAATTTTTTTTCTGGGGTGGTACTTGATGAAAAAAGTTTGAGAACCACTGTTCTGATCCCTTGATAAATACAGTTGAAACTATTTTCATTTAGAAAAAAGTTAGTTAAAAATAATTTGATAACGCCAAGTAACCTTGAATTGAAGTAGAAAAATGTCAATATTTTCTTGTAAATTCATTATATATATATATATATATATATATATATATATATATATATATATATATATATATATATATATATATATATATATATATACAATAAAAACATATATAAAATAAAAATAATCCAAACTCACCACTGTTGCAGAGCTCAAAATGAGATGATTATCAAAATGTTCAGGCTGTACAATGACAGTAAACAACAACAAAAACAAAACAAAAATAGTAGAAACAACCTTTACTATATTATTAATTTACATTTTCTAAAAAATTGCTTGTAAATTTAAAAACATAATCTTTGGACTACACTGGAAACCAAAGCTCCCATAGGAAACCCACACGAAAAGGGAGAATTTGCAAACTCCACACAGCAAAGCATTCTCGGTCAGAACTTGAACCAAGGACCTTCTTCCTGTGATGCAACTGTATTAACTACAGAGCCACCAGTTTAGTTAGTAATTTAGTAAAGTAATTTAAGATACGATGAATTCAAACCCTTCCTTTTTTCATAAAACGCATAAAGGAGATGCTTAGAAGAATTTCCAGGCTGTACTTTTCTGTACAAGTGGAAAAGGACATTTTGTCTCTAAAAAACTATATTTATGTGCCTTGATTTTTTCCATGAATATTTTCTAATCCATTGATAAATGCTGTTGAAATAATTTATATTTAAAAAAACAAAACAAAAATAATTTGATAACATCCATAAACACTTTGAACTATGACATTTTGAAGTAAAAAAAAGTCAATCTTTTGTAAAATTCATTATATTATATATTTATTCTACAAAAATAAATAGAAGATACGATAAAAACATAAATAAAATAAAAAAAAACTCATCCAAACTCATCATTTTACTTCTGCTGTAGAGCTCAAAATGAGATGTTTATCAAAATGTTCAGGCTGTTCTATGCCAGTAACCACATTTTATTAAAAAAAAATATTTTTTTTCTACACACTGAAAAAAATTACAGTAGAAACAACCTTTACTGTATTATTAGCTTACATGTTCTAGAAATTGCTTGTAGATTCAACGAATAATTTTTTTTTCCCTGCTAACAACTTCGAAGTGTCTTTTTTTCAGTACACTGCAGAAAAAGTCATGTGGGTTTAGAAAGGCACAAGGGTCAACAAATTGTGATGGGTCAAAATTTCACGCTGTTTCAAACTAGACAACCTCTAGTTTGATAAGACACGAAAGAGAGAAGAGGTCTTGAGTGAAGGACACAGTTGCATCCCTCTGTGAGACAAATTGATTTGCTGGACGATCACCGGATGTGACTTTCCTTTACGTCCAGGTGCAATGGCTTTATTGTATTTCCTTTTAAGTCCATCACTGCTCCGACATTCAGGTGAGATCAGCAGTGATGAGAGAAATGTTGCATGCACATAATCTGTGACCTCATTCATTCAAGATTACAATGTAGAAAAAAAAGAAGAGAGGAACGGCTTGCGGGTTTTTGATTAGGAGTTATGAGGTTAGCAGATTAGGGACAGGCAAAACGGTATTACGGCAGTCTAAACCGAATCCCAGAATTAATCAAAATACCAAAAAGAAGAAAAAAAAAACCTTAAGCTGGCAGTAAACATCATCACATTCAGCAGCACAGTAATATTATGCCATCTGTGTGGATTTTAATAAAAGCTCTTATTCACTGATGCGCTATAGAAATGCAGAGATACCATGCTGTTATTCGGTGGGTGCGAGTCAGCGATACTTTGGTGAAATTCGCTTAATTTGAAATGTTTTTTTTTTCAGATAAACACAAGCTCACCTCTATAATCCCGGTGATGTCTCGTCCATGACAGGAATGAGTGTTTATGAGCCTGACCTTGAGTGTGTGTAGATTCTCCTTGCTGCTGAATTTCTGAAGGTTAGTTAGTTAGGTAACAGCACACACTAAACACCATCTTGACCTCACACTGCAGGATCCTAAGGTCTGTTTCTGCAAGAGAACATCATAAAGAAGCTCATCAAAAATTTAAAGGGACAGTTTGGCCAGAAATTAAAATCTGATGTTAATTTACTCACTCTCAGATGTACAGCAGGAGAGTTTTGATCTTCAATAGAACAGTTTGATCCTCAGTGATTCACACTTTAAAATTCAAAGATAAAACAAAATTGACAACCATGACTTCTGATGATACAGTGAGGTTATATGAAGTAAAAAATAATGAGCGGTGCAAGAAATCTAATATTATTTATAATATTTTTAATATTGTTACCTTTAATTTCACAGCAAAAGATAAATCAGATTTGACAAACTGGTTCTTTCCGATAATTGTTTTCTGGCTCAAACAACAGCTTTACCAGTTTGTTCAGGTAATTAGACAAGGGAGCATAATTACAGGTACGCAAGAGATTACGTAGGAGCCAAATATGAATTTTGTTAGGCCAGTATGTGGTTGTTGACTCTCAAATTTCCTGTAGCTGTTAAATTGCAATTTATATAATAATAAAAGTCTTCTTTGAAGCAAAAAAAGACATTGTGTGTTTGCACTGAGTGGTACAGTTTGGTACAGTACCGTTTCCACTGTCAAAACTACCAAAAATTGCAAACCGTACCATAAAACGTTGTTGGAATGCTTTCGTAAGGATATCTAGCCATAGACTAACAACAGTGCAGTTACAAAAGTGTGCAGCTAGACTCACAGCTGAATGCAGATTGGTTGACAGAGAATCGCCACTAGTGCGTGAAACAAGTCAACAACATGGGAAGCGCTATTTTAAAATTGCAGCTAAAACATGACACCGTAATAATAAGCAAGAACAGGATCTGCGTCATGTCTTCTATTTTTGCTTACGAAGTCGTTTACATGCTTCGTCTACATTTAAAATAATTAACTTGAGTGTGCAAAAAATAATCAAGAATCATGTTTATTTCAACTTTTTGTCATACACCAAGCATACCAAGTAAGGGTACTATTGACACAAGCCTGATTTAGGTGACCTATACCGAATCATACTGTATTGTAGCGTCTAGAGCACTCAGTCTTTCAGCAAAGAGCCATTTCTGATTTTTTTGGCAAATGCATTTTTTTAAGAGCCATTGTGATATAATGAATTTATTCTATTATTATTACCATCACCACTCATGAACGTTTCTTGAATTTACGTGCGCAAGATTATCATAGAAATGTAAGTTCCATGCCCTTTATTGGTGTCGCGATTCAAGTTAATCCACAGCTCCACACATGCGCATTAGTTGAAGCATCTTTTTATTCTTATTCAATTTGCTGTAAAAAAAAAATACAATGAAGAGGTTGTTTTGTTTTCAACAGGAAAAGATTTCTAGTGAGAGTTATATTTTTTTATTAAAAGGTAGACAGCTAGAGAGCTACATATTTTTGGTTAAAGAGCCAGATGTGGCTCCCAAGCCACAGGTTTCCAACCCCTGGTCTAGAGGAAATGAGGCATTTATCTTGGATGGGCCGGATGAGTACATTTATAGCAAATTTGTGTTTTTGGCTGAACTATCCCACTGTAATGTTACATTGCTAAATATGTATTCAGTTGGTAAAAAATAAAATAAAATAAAATAAAAAGGCTACTCACCCTTCTGTTGTTCTAATAATAGCTGACATTCAATGAGACGCACCATTTGGAGCAGCATCACAACCAGATTCAAGAATAAAATGAATGATTTTACGTGTGTGCATTTTTAAAAAAAACTTTTTGTAAATCAGAAACACCGAGTGTAACATGTAAATCAAAACCAAACTGGCCATCCAGTGAAGTCTGATTCCTAAACAAATGATTCATAACAAGGATAAAGCAAAATGAAAAAACATGTAAAAACACCAGGAAATTCAGATTCCTTATGGAATGATGCATACAAGCCATTTCTTTTTTGGCTAATTAAACACCGTGTTCCAATTTAAGAACAATTTAAGAATGACAAATATGAGCTGGTTCTTTTTAAGGAGTCAAAAACATAGTTAAGTCTGACTCCTGAACACTGACTCTAACGAATCAATTATTTTAAGTGAAACATAAACACACAGTACAGTGTATCAAAGTTCAGTTCTTGAATGAACAACTCTTATTATTGATCAGCACAACAAGAAAGGTCCAATTGCCTAATGAACGACTCCTATGAGCTATTTTTTTTAATGAATCAGAAAAATACAGCACAACCAGTAAACTCTTGATTCCCAAGGAGTCGACTCATTGTGAGTCATAAACATATTTCATAATAATTGCAGTCTGATTCCCTACTGAATCGCTAATGAGTCTGTTCTGTTTATTGTAAAACAAAACATACAGTGAAACCAGTTTAATCTGATTCCCAAACAAATGACTCTAATGAGCCAAGACTAAATGAACACATGCAGATGTAGGTCAGTGTAATTAAGCTAGACGATGACCAAAAAAGAAAAAAAAATCAATTGTGTACAACAATCTCTTTAATAGCCTGCTGGTCACATTTGGATTCATTTCACCAATTACAAGCCAACAGAACAAGACCAAGACATCCATTTGTGTCCGAATTGCCTCTCAGCTACTCAAAGTGAATTTCTGAGCTTGATGTCCTCACAGTTAACATAGAGACTTGCATTTCTCTAAAGGTGACATATCATCAGCTCTAATGGAGCACCTGGACTTGTGCATGTCATCTCCCATGGCTTAATGTGTTTCTGAGGTTTCCCTTGAGAGCAACAGAGAAGCCCCGCACCTGTAGTCCTCATTCGGAGTCTTAGACAGAACGGTTTTATCACAGCCAAATGGTATAGGGAGCATGGCGTTCTGGATAACAGGGCTTGAATGGGCATATCATGCTGAGATCAAATAACCCAGCAGCTACTGCATGCATCTGCTGTAATGTCACACTGCAGGTGTACGGGTTTAATTTCAGAACTTCGATGAATAATAATCCCTGTGTGAATCATCGAGGAGAATCTGTAAAAATGCTGGGTTCCACACAACTGATTTGTGTTGAGGCAACATGAAGAATTAAGTTTAAGGTGCTGTGTGTAAGTTCTTGACTCTTCTAAAGCATAAAAAAATATAATTGCAGATATTTAAAAAACATGCCAGGTGAAAAGTCTTGTTCAGCTGAAAAACAATCCTGAAGTCAGATATTCTGCTTTGGAAAAGTACGTTCTGTGCCGAAACATCTGTCTTTGTTTTGGTACCTTTACCCCACCCAATGCCAGTTTAGCCAATTATATTTTAGCACAAGGGTTGCCTTTGTGGAAAACAGCATATTTCATTCATTCAATTAGAAAGACTCTCAAAGTACGCATCCGTAACCAAAATACGACCTCCGGTGGACAGTAGTAGACTCCGAAATAAGAAGCAGATTCAGAGTTCCATATGAGGTGGTTATTAATTAATAATAATAATATAATTATAATAATATAATAAATAAATATTATGAACGGAAGCATTAGCTGAGCTGGAGACATTGTACCTCGTGACATAACAGGATTTGCAGTGATAAGCAATTTGGCTATTTACAATAGCCGAAACTCAACAGAAATTTGAATACAGCTATTTAGAAGAAAAAAATAGTGCAATTACTGCACTCCAACGAAATTGTAAGGTTTGTAATCTAATTAATACATATTACACCTATTTAACATTATTAAATGTAGATACTGAATCACTGATATGTGTTGGTTTACACTGAGTCACAGTTCTAAAGTTCAATTTCAAATGGTTTATTTTATCTTCAAGATCTGAGGTAAACTGTCTGCTGCTGCTTTCAGTATTACAACAATAAATGTCATGTAATTATTAGCATTTAAGACTGAATAAAGCACATGAGGTGTACCTGAGGGGATCATTGTCTGTTTATCCTATTGCTTAGCTGCAAGAATTAAAAACCATTTCTAAAATATACGTTTTTAGGTGTTGGTTAGAACAAAAACTACTTTTTTAAAATAAAAAATATTCCTTCTGTCGGGTGTCGTTACTTTTTTAAAATTTAAAACACGATTTAAATCAGCCTTTAGGCTCAATAGTCAGGCATACTCCTGTTGGTGTTGTCAATCTGGCAACCTGCATGTGTTTTGAACCAGGATTGCAATATCTAGTTCTACCACTGGGTGTCAAACTTGCATACTGCACCTTTAACTTACTAGTTTTAACAATTTTAAGTGAACATAAACAATTAAATTGTCCCCAAAAAACTCAAGAAAAGTGTTGGTTCAGCTCCTTTTATATAATTAGTTTGAACAAACAACAAACGTTGCTTTTTGATTGTTGAAAAGACCCTCAATACAACAGTACTGTTCCACTTGATGGTGGTCCTGGATGCTGGATAAATGCATACCCTGATCTTGTATATGATTCATTGGTGCATCATATTTGAAGATTTCTTTTGTTTTTTAACAACTTGAAGCACTTCAAATATGCATTATTTGAATCTTTAGACTAATTTAAATCATCATGGTTATGCAGACTGTGTGTTAAGATTTTTTCTTTTCCACATAATATTTTAATTAATGTCTTCTGCTCACCAAGGCTGAATTTATTTGATCAAAGATTTATCTATTTCATTCAATCAATTATTATTGTCTGTCGTCATGGATATGACCTTGCTAAAAACAACAAAAAACTGAATTTGTAAGGATTTCAATCTTTATAATGGGAATTATTTAGGTTATAATGGAGACTCGAATTCTCTAATGTGATTATTTAGTTGCCTTATATTGGTGGAAAAACATCTAAATCCTAATGGAATGTGTTCGCAAACATACTCTAAATTATTAACATTCTTTTGATTGAGTATTAGTTTTTGTTGTAGAAAATATGAGAAATTCTGTGGTGCTTTTTATAGTTTTTTAAATGTATTATTTATTTATTTATTTTACAATAGTTGAGTAAAAAAAGTTTATAATTATTGTCACAGAAACACTAATTCTTGTCATGGGGAGAACGTTTTTTTTTACTGATAAATATTTCCCATATAAAAAGTTTGTTTTAGAGAACAATCCATTGGTGGAAAGTCATACAAATCTGGAAAAACATTAAGGTAAAATGATGAGACATTGTTGAGCTAATTGTACATTTAAAGTAGATAATATAAACACAAAATGCCTTTATCTGGAAAATACAGCGATTCTGAAAAGTTCACCCCACATACCAACTTTACTTGTGACACTAGGGAAAACCTGATGTCTTTGTGTCTTTCTGTCTCTCTCTCCATTGCTTTTTTGCTTGAAAAAAACATGTTTGGTGTGTTTGCTTTGACATGCAGCGTCCCATAGGGATGCCCAACAGAGCCTTCAACAGGCAGAACTGCATCAGATGTGTCTGTGCAGTAACAGGTGAATGTGAAGCAGAACCATTTCCTTCTGTCTTTTAAACTAAAGCTTTCAAATCGAATTGAAGGCGTAAGTCCAAACACATCACAGAAATAAAAAGAAAAATAGCCTAAAAGCACTGCTGTTGTCCCAAATGCCAACCATTAGCATAAAAATCGTAAAGCACAAGACTGATCTGTCATTAGTGTGAAAGTGACACCATATTCTGACAGACCGATAGTCTCTGTTCGCATGTGATGTTCCTATTAATCATCAGAGAGGCACTTAGTTGCGCTCGGATCAGATCTGCTAGGTTTGTTTATTAAAGCTTATCACATCTGTTATCAGGGGACATCAATCTGACCCTCGGCTATGACTGAGATGATGTCGCGCTGCACAGATATCATATACTTGATCTAAATTTAGCAGACAAATTATTCATGAGGTTGAAGTAATTCTCTTCATGCAGGAGCAATTTTTTTGGGGGGGGGTTACATTTCAGTGGAGTGGTTCTGATAAGTACGAAAATCTTTAAATATTTTTTAAAAATATGTATTGTTACTATTTTATTTGTAAAATTACTTTGATTAATGAATTATTATAAATGAATGAGTTACTATTAATAAAATGTTAGCTTGCAAGGCCAGGTTTAAGTCCATTAAACTACAAAAAATATTGGATAAATCACAGACAGACTGACAGACAGACAGACAGACAGACAGACAGAGAGAGAGAGAGAGAGAGACAGACAGACAGACAGACAGAGAGAGAGAGAGAAATCTATTTTTATTTTTATGAATATCTTTAGTTTTACTGATATATTGTTATTTTTATTAATCTATTTTTATTTTTTCTACATTTCTTTTCTTTATTTCTATATTATATTTTATGTTCATATTTGTTTGCACTACTGCCCTTTTTGCACTGTCTTGTCTGTACGCAGCGACGCTGCACTGCTTTGGCAATACGAATGTACAGTTATTTGTCAAGCCAATAAAGCACCTAAAATGTGAAATGTGAAAATGTGAGAGAGAGAGAGAGAGAGAGAGAGAGAGACAGACAGACAGACAAACAGACAGACAGACAGATAGATAGATAGATAGATAGATAGATAGATAGATAGATAGATAGATAGATAGATAGATAGATAGATAGATAGATAGATAGATAGATAGATAGATAGATAGATAGATAGATAGATAGATAGATATAGTATTCATCGTGTTTCACTTTTCCCACATGTTTTTATGTTACAGCCTTATACCAAAGCGGATTAAATTAATTAATTTATTTTAAAATTCTACACACAATACCCTATAATGCCAATGTGAAAAAAGATTTTTTGAAATTGTTGCAAATTTATTACAAATAAAAAAAGCTGAAAAAGCACATGTACATAAGTATTCTCAGCCTTTGCCGCGAAGCTCTAAACTGAGCTCAGGTACATTCTGTTTCCATGAATCATTTTTGAGATGTTTCAGCAGCTTAATTGAAGTTCACCTGTGGTAAATTCAGTTGATTGGACATGATTTGAAAAGGCATACACCTGTCTGTATAAGGTCCCAGGGTTGACAGTGCATGTCAAAGCACAAACCAAGCATGAAGACAAAGGAATTGTCTGTAGACCTCCGAGACAGGATTTTCTCGAGGCACAAGGCTGGGGAAGGTTACAGAAAAGCCTTAGTCAGGGAATGAATAAAAACCTGCTTCAGAGTGCTCTTGACCTGAGACTGGGTCAACGTTTCATCTTCCAGCAGGACAATGACCCAAAGCACACCGCCAAAATATCAATGGAGTAGCTTCACAACAACTCTGTGAATGTCCTTAAGTGGCCCAGCCAGAGCCTAGACCTAAATCCTATTGAACATCTCTGGAGAGATTTGAAAATGGCTGTACATTGTCACTTCCTTGAGAGGTACTGCAAAAAGTAATGGGCAAAAATTCCCAAAGACATGTGTGCCAAGCCTGTGGCATCATATGCAAAAAGACTTGAGGCTTAAATTGCTGCCAAATGTGCATCAACAAAGTATTGAGCAAAGGCTGTAAATAAATCTGTACATGTGATTTTTTTTTTTTTTTGAAGTTTTTTATTTTTAGTAAATTTGCAACAATAAAAAAAAATCTTATTTCTACATTGTCATTATGGGGTATTGTGTGGAGAATATTGAGGAAATAAATGAGTTTAATCCATTTTGGAATAAGGCTGGAACATAAACAAATGAAGCGCTATGAATACTTTCCGAATCCACTGTATATAGACAGATAGATAAATAGACAAATGGACAGATATACAGACAGACGGACGGACAGAAGGGCGGGCAGGCGGACCAACAGACAGGCGGGTTGACAGACAGATAGATATATAGATAGATTTAAATATATAGACAAACTGACAGATAGATAGAAAAAAATAGATAGAGAGTAGATAGAGATAGATATATAGATGAAAAGATAAATAAAGAGACAGACAGACACAGACCGAAATACGTAGTTAGACAGATAGAGATAGCTATAAAGACACAGACAGATACAGACAGACAGAAATAGATAGATAGAAAGAAATAGATAAATAGACAGAGACAGACAGATAGACAGACAGACAGACAAACAGACATCCTTTTTAACTTAGCTGAAAACATTATTTAAATAATATAATCCAATAAAAACAACATCCAGACAACACTAAGCAACACTTAAAAGCGAAAAGCATGAAAGTTGTCACATGTTCAGTGAAGGCTGAGGCCTTTGAAAACGCCTGCCAGACCTGAACAGCCTAGAGGGGTCTTATCTTCTTCAGTGTGAATGGCCCTCAGCCTCTAGCGTCTCTATACGTCTGCCAATAGACCATGAGCGTCCACTCACAAACATCTTTCATGTCGCCATTACCGGAGGCCAAAGCTGAGCTTGAAATCGCATTGTCTTTGCCGACACGGGTGATCTATATTTGTATAATCCGATTTACATACATTTGAAAAAGACACCATAATGTCTAGATAGATAGATAGATAGATAGATAGATAGATAGATAGATAGATAGATAGATAGATAGATAGATGCTATAGGCACTTTTTTGCAGAAAAAGGGCGTTTAATCTTCAGAGAATCATTTGTCTGGGTCGTAGAGCAGGTAGATCTTGAAGCAGAGGTTGATCTTTGAACTCCAGTTGATTGTGCCTCAGTCTGAGGAAGAATATTTAGGTCAGTCCCTCGAGGACATCGCTTCGTGTGAAGCAGGCACAAAGTCTTGAATTGTTCGTAACTACACAGGGACTATCACAAGATTGACTTCAGCTGCCACCTTTTTAGATGAAAATTTGCACCCGGTCCAAGATTATCCTAGTTGACTGATAGTCATTCGTTTAAACCATTTAGTCACCCAATTTTGGAACAGACTTTTGATGTTGGTTGTCTTGGTAAAACATTCATGAGTAGGGTTGGGTACGGAAACCCGCTGCCATTATGCCACCAGTACCTGTATTACCAGTATGCACCGGACCGAATCAGCATATGAATTTCGGTGCCTACTTTCGTAGTCACAGGTGCTTTGACAAGGATGTAGAAAGCATCAAGGGCACACACAGGTGCACGATGTGTCACACCATCTCTAAACATTTAATTCTAAACAACAGCCATGTAAGGCCTTTGTTCTTGTTCTTAAGCCGCCTTTCCACTGTATACGACATTTGGACATGACTGTTGGAATACGCGCCCTTGTGGCAATCGCACAGAATTTTCAGTGTTGTCATGCACCATGGGAGAGAAGCTGATTCTTGTGGTGTTCAATTTAAAGTACAAAAAGAGCCTTTATTATCCGTGCGTTCACCATGGTTGAATAAATGAATACTATATATTCATAGACCTCTTAAAATTTTAATATAGACTTTTATTTTATTCAAAAAACTAAAAAAAAAAAAAAAAAAAGACTATTTCTCATCTCGCACACACGGACCTGCTTGGACAACACTGGAATACATCACATCCGGTTGGTTGGTCGCATACGCTCTATTCACAGGAGTTCAAATATTTTAACGTATCCGCAGCTCAAATCGGATCCGAATTTTCCGCATACGGAGATGATCGGAAATCCACACAGCTCCCGGACTACTCTCTATTGGAAATGAATGACTTCCGGTCTGTTGCTTGTTGTATGCAGTGGAAAGGCGGCTTTAGTGACACGCTTAGTTGTGCATCCAGTGAGCGACTACTGTAATCAACAAACAATCACATTTATCAAATTTGCTTAAACTAAGCCTTTTAAAGTATATATATCTTATGTTATAGCTATACTCTACGTTTACCTGGACACCAATACTCTGATTTTAATATGATTAAGACAAAAATCTGATTAAGAGTCTACCAAGTAAACAGTGATTTTTGATTACCTTAAAGCACCACATACACTGGAGTCACGAAATGCAGAGAATTTTTCTTTCCATTCGGCATGCGGTATAAAATTCCATAACAACAACACTTTTCCACGAGTGCTTACTTATTACTCGCATCAAATACCTTAGTTTATCACGGGGGCATGAATGAAATATTCCTGAATGAAACTGAAAGTGCCAAACTCGAAAAATGAAACGCCTGAAATTACATAAAACTCTGGAGGAAACGTGGATTGTGTGGTGACGTAACAACGTTACTTAATCTATGTGCTTTAACATGTAAAACAGGATCATGAAAGGAACATTTAAAACGCAACTCATGTAAACATCTTAATCATATTATTGTCTTATTCAGATTAAGGCAAATAATTCGATTACTGATGTCCATGTAAATGTAGTCACAAGCTCTAGAAAAAAGGTGTTTCCTGATGGTAATGACAGCCTATCCGTAGGTTAGTAGTAAGCTAATGTAATGTTAATTGCATAATGCAAATCTTACATTCATGCATTGAAATAAATGCAATTCAATTCAAATATATACAATATGAATTGATGTATACTTTAAACTTTATCTCAAGAGTCACATTTAGATAATGCTCGAGTATGATAGCAGGTTTGGCATGCTGTCCCGGGAGAGAACCCTGAGCTCGGACTCCATAGATGAGCCCAAGGCTCGCACCTGGTCATTGGGCATTAGGAGGGATACGAGATCAGGTATTTTTCAAGAGCCTCCCAGTTAATTTATTCTTACCTATACTTTGGTTAATATGGTGGTTCTAATCGATTCAGTATGTATGTGTTAAGTGCTTGTGACTGTTCTAACTATTCGTTATGTACATGTTTTTAGATTGGGTGGGTGGAAACCGGAGTACCCTGGGGAAAACCCACGTGAACACGGGGAGAACATGCAAACACCGCGCAGAGGGCAACGACTGGCTCAATCACAACTTGAACCATTGGCCCTCCTGCTGCAAGGCAGCAGCGCCAGCCACTGAGCCGCCGTGTCGCTCAAGCATAGAATTGAGGAGGATGGAGAAGGGAAGGATAAAGGGAGGTTTTCAAAAACGAAGATAGGAAATGAAGCTTAGGCAGGATATTTATAGTAATTTTGGAATGATCCGATAGGCTAGCTAATGATTAGTGATAAGGATCAGCTGTAGTCAATCATATCACGTGCTCCTCTTGAAATAATTTTGTAAAACTTCACTTATATTGTTCAATTTAAATGATTAAAATATTTTTTTGTCAAATAAAAGATTTTTCTAGAGTCATGCTCCATAATTTAGTGGCTCAAAAGTATCGGTTCAGGCACCGCTTTGGCACTGTTACCATTTTAAAAGTATCAATTTTGCACCGGTATCGAAATAACCCCAAACGATACCCAACCCTATTTATGAGTTTACTTTTGTAAAATTCATTCACATGCCTAATTTGAGCAAGAAGCTAATTGTGAACTGTATTAACATTTAAAATCAGGGTTCATACACATATTTACTACAAAAATTCCATGACTTTTCTAGGACTTTCAAGTCAATTTTTATGTCCTAATGTAAATCATAAGAAAAGTTAAAATTTATTACAGCATATCACAAAACATGCAATAGTTTTAATTTATTTTTATATTTGTGCAAAACAGATTATGCTTACACAGCACTAATAATGTGAGAGCATGTTTTTGGCCAAGAAAAGAAAGTAAAAACAACTAACCTCCATTCCAATATACAGATATTTGTCAAACAAATTTTAAATAATCTTAATAATTCGTTAAATTAGTAATAGTAGGTAAATCTACTTGTATTGTAAAGCCGCTCTCACACTGCACTTTTCGCTCCATAGACTTCCATTCAAAGGCAGACCAGAATCGCAAGCATGTGTTTCGCATTTCACTGCATTTGAAAGCTTGGTGAATTCTTACCTGCGAAATCACATCAGGTGACTGCGTGAGACCAATAGATAATTTAAAACAAGTAATTTAAAATATTGACTAATCACTCACTTTTATTAATGTCTAATCATGTTGTTTAATACCGCCCCTTTTCGCAGCGCTGAACGACAGAATTTTGCAAGCATAAGCTCTAGTGTGACTGCAGCTTAAGTCGCTAAATGTCTGCTAAATGACTAAATGTAAATGTAATTTCCATGACTTTACCAAAACCTTGTGGGTTTTTCTGTTTTTCCAAAACTTTTCAAGGCCTGGAAAATGCCATGTCAAAATTCCATGACTTTTCCATGATCACATGAACCCTGTAAAATGCAATGATTATTTAAACCGTTTACAATATTTTTCCTATTTTCAATAAAAAAGTAACATTTTGGCATCTGTCAGAGGCCAAAATGTATAATAATTCAAAAAAAGGAATTGTTAGGGTCAAAATGGAGAGAAAAAATAGCAAGGAGAAACATTCATACATTGAATTCCCAGTAGAACCATCCCAGATTAGAAGCATTATTATCTGTGGTTACATAACATTGCAATTAATAGAACCCACGTCACCAATAACAACAGAGCAAGACAAATTCCCCAAGTGTGTGTAAAATATGTATGCTTTTATTTATGAAATCAAGGACAGCACAATAAAATGCTACCAAATTACGCCATGTGCTCGTACGTTAATTAATATCTCAAAATAAATTATTCCTTTCGTCTCCAGTTCCATTGGCTCAAGATATTACCAAGGTCTATGTGAAATTACCACAATCCACTCATATAAAAGCCTGCAAATTCATGAATAAAAAGCACAGAGATTGAATGAAAAACACACAGCCTCAGAGACTGATTTCACCCGCAGGTTGCGTGGCGGTTGGAGGAGGATCTAGGCCATTGTCTCTTTCCTCGGGATGCGTTTGGGGTTACATAAGACTCCAGACAGGCCTGCTCTTCCTCTGTGTCTGCCTCTCTTCCTCAACGCCTTGTGGCACCTGAGGGATATGCCCAGGTCTTCCATCACAGCACTGAAAGAGACACACTGTCAAGAAAGAACACGAAGGTTTGCGTGAGTCTCTACACACACACACACACACACACACACACACACACACACACACACACACACACACACACACACACACACGCACACATGCACACACGCACACACACAATCTAACATTGTGCAGTTGAGCTTTTCCAATGGATTTGACGCTCTTAGTGTGAACTCACTGGAAACGCTTGAAGACTTGATATGATACGTGATGGAATGATGGAAAAGAAAAATGAACAGGAAATCGAGAACTTTACGGTTGGATTAGTTGGATGGTGTTGAAACAATAGGAATTGACGTGGAGAACAGGGTTGTGACTACACAGGGATTTTCATGCTATGAAACTCTCACAGGATTGACTTCAGCTGCCAACTTTTTGGATGAAAAGTTTTGTATTGGATTTTATGGCTGATAGATTTTCCTAGTTGACTGATAGTCATTCGTTTAATCCATTTAGTCAGAGTTACACGACCCAAAATAACCCCTGATTTTGAAACAGTCATTTGGATGTTAGTTAACATTGTAAATCATTAGTGTTAATGGACCCTTTTTACATTTGCGGGTTTCTCAGTATCGAAAGTCGTCATAGTTGGGTAAACTTAAGCCCCGTTTACACTAATACGTTTTAGTTTTAAAACGCATATGTCATGCTACGGTTATGCCTTCCGTCCACAATACCCCGGAGTTTCCAAGCCCCGAAAACGTAGCGTTTTGGAAATGCTAAAGAGACTGTTTTGGTTTTAAAAAGCTCCTGCTGCATGTCAATGTGGATGGGGAAACGAAGACATCTGAAATTGGAGATGTGGCTGCAGACATTCGCGCTACCTGATTGGATCTTTTTCTCAATATCAAGCACACAGTTCAGACTTGAAAATACAGAGTTGTAAAATACATTAATATGGATAATTTGTGCAAGAAGCTAATTATGAACAATAGTTATGTTTTAAAACGAATTCATTATTTAGGCCGCTTCCAAAATGTTTCCTATTTTCAATTTCAGAAGTAACGTATTGGCATCTGTTAGAGGCTTTGGAACACAATTTTTACAGTCTATTAAAGCATTTTCACTCAAGATTTTAATGCCTCATGGTAAAATGTCTTCCATGCGATTGAGCCCATGACTGTTGCCTTATAAACTCAAACCTTTACCATGAAATCTTTGTCTATGTTGGACACTTTATTTTGAAAAACATGTTATTTATGATTTTTCTATTTACATAACAATTTCTTCTTCAACAATTTACCCGCTTACAGATAGGGAATAAACAAATAATTATAAAAAATTACAAATAAAACAATTTTAAAAAATTATAAAACATCATACATTCTTTTCAGGGGATACATCATTTTCATATATGATTTTTCAAAAAAAAATTTTTGCACCCATTAAGATTGAAAACTCATTTATTCTCTTTAGACTATGATGTGGCATGAGAGTAGTGGGTTATATTGTTGTTTTTGATCTATTCTGAATCTGTTGAGATTCTGAGATTCTGTTGAGTTTTAGTTTGTTGTTGCTTTAGCTATTGCATAGCATTTTGGTGCAACATTTGTTGTTTTTAAATGTGCTCAATAAATAAATGTGAACTTGAAAAAAAACTTATAACTTATAAAAGGGCACACTGCATGTTCTACTTGTCACAGATGTATGCCAGAACACGGACAATAAAAAAACTTATCTACTAAGCCTGATTCTGTAAGATGCCATTCAAACAGAATGTGATTTTCCATTCTAATGCGCTGCTTTTCCATTGTTTTTCTATGTAAATACTCTTGATGGATGTGCATGACCTTTACACTTGCCTCATTTTTGAAGCGCCTCGTACATGAGCAGAGTTTAACATTTTGGCATAATTCCTCATACCAACACTACGCAATATTTTTGTTCACAAATAGTTTTGTAGCCAGTTTTCAGTTGTATTGATGTATATTTTTATTTCTGCATCTCACCCATCCCGGTCCTGTCAGTCGTGAGATGCTGAAGGCATGAAGGCCACAGCACCACTGGGCTTGTGGGAGACAGATAAAGCTGCTTCTGTGCGAGCGCCGAATTTGCTCCCAGCTGATTATGGTTATCCTGTGGCCTAATTTCAGACACGGTAATCTTAGACTTTTTTTAATTGCTCTTTCTTTTTGAGTGCATCAATATTTAATAAAGTCATTATTAAGGCTCTCCTCTTGACGTCTTTTCTCTTCCAAAAACTGTTGAAGTTAATTATGTTTCAGAGACCGATATCACGGTTTCATGACTGTACATTCAGTATCAGGTGTTTAGGTAATAAAAACGGATTAAATGAATGAATAATAATAAAAAAACATTATTCTCCTAGCCATTATTCTGTATTTTTTTTTCAGTGTCAGTATTTCATCATCAAAACTGACATTTACACACCCTCTATAATTATATAATACATCTCCTTTCATGATTATTATTTACTATTTAACATTTATACTAAATAAAAATAATATTTCCAATATGAATAACTATAATAACACATCAACCATGTTATTTATATTATATTATATTATATTATATTATATTATATTATATTATATTATATTATATTATATTATATTACATATCCATATATTATATTATATCCATATATTATATTATACCCATATATCATATTAAGACCCTTTTAAGACCATTAAGAATAAAATTTTAGACTTATACAAGGTTAAACGCTAAGGATTTTTTTCTGATGGCCCGGTATTATTGTAAAGAATTGAGTAATTGTTTTTAGTTTTCTTTCACTGATTAGGGATTTTAATGGGGGATTTCTAATGTCTAAAAGCTATTGTGAATTGTATTTCTTTGCAATAAAAAATTACATATGAAAATAATATAAGTTTAATAATTGAATATAAATAATATAAAAAATAATAAGATGTATTGTTGGTCATTGGATGATGTCAGTCTGACTGAGGATCTTTACCTAGACAAAGCAAAATTAAGACCTGTTTAAAATGATTTAAGCCAAACACAATATTTCAGTGAATTTAAGACTTTTTAAGGCCTAAAATTTAGTTTTTGAAACTGAAGACATTTTAAGATTTTTTAAGTCCCTGCAAACACCCTGATTATTCATTTATTCATTCATTTTGTTTTTCTGCGTAGTCCCTTTATTAATCGGGGGTCGCCACAGCAGAATGAACCACCAACTTCTCCAGCATATGTTTTATACAGCGGATGCTCTTCCAGCTGCAACCCAGTACTGGGAAACATCCACTCCATCACACACATATACTACGGCCAATTAAGTTTATTCAATTCACCTATACGCATGTTTGTCCTTGTACCGTGGGGTAAATGGAGCACCCGGAGGAAATCCATGCCAACACAAGAAAAACATGAAAACTCCACACAAAAATGACAACTGGCCCCACCTGGACACGAACTAGGGAAGAATTACATTTTATAATTATACAGGGTAAACATTAAGTTTTTTTCTAATGGCCCGGTATTATCATGAGGAATCATGTAAATGTTTTTATTTTTAGGGAATTTAATGGGAAATTTGCTGTAAAATATCCAACAGCTATTGTGAATTGAACAATAAAAATATTTGCAATATAAAACATTGGTTTTATTGAGATATATTGTTGGTCATTGGATGATGTCGGCCCGATTGAGTAGCTTTACTTGGCCAAAGCAAAATTAAGACCCATTGAAAATAATTTAAGACCCACAACAAAATATTTCAGTGAAATTAAGACTTTTTAGGGCATAAAAGTAAGAAAATTAACTTTTTAAGACCTAGTGAACAGCCTATATTATATTATATTATATTATATTATATTATTTTATATTATATTATATTATATTATATTATATTATATTATATTATATTATATTATCTAGCAATAAGAAAGTGGATTTATTACAATAAAGTATGATTATTTTGTTCAATATCTAATATCTTTTTGATTTTAGTAGCAATTCAAAAGAGCTGAAACTCTCTCTCATGTAATCACATTTACTAAATGCTAGATTTGTCAGTAACTAAATATTTTAATATAATTTAATATTTAAAATAGTATATTTTTTGTATAGAAACTAGAACTTTGTAAATAAAGAAAACTCAAATAATTGCTTTAAACAAACTTTGTTCTGTTCAGTCTCTGTGCTCAAGAATCAGTGGGCAGATCATTATCATAACCCTCATTAAAACGATCGTTACCCTCAGTAAGTAGGCCGATCATTTGAGGAAGCACCCAGAGGCAGAATTTAGGACATGTAGGAAGTTCACATTTAAAAAGTAGCCTCAAATGGCAATGATCGAATGGCTTCCACCAGTAAATAAAAGTTTCTGAGAGCACTCCATTTCTTATCTGTCTGCAGACAGAGCGAGCAAAGAGAAATGAAAGTGTTCTTCATCTCCTTGAAAAGCGTGCTAAATTTCTGAGCCGCTGGATTGAGGTCAAGGGTTTGGGCAGATGGTCTGGAAGTAACCAGTGCACGGACGAATGGGAGGAAGGAGTTTCTATTTCTTTAAATAATGCACAGGCCTTACAGATATGAGAGTGTGTGGCTAACGCGAAGAACATATGTCATCCCCGAGGAGCCGCCCGCTCTCTAAATCTGTCGATAAGGACGTGCCAGTGGAGGAGATGGAATCGCTTCTTTGCAGCAGCTGCCGGCTTTGGTCTCCATAAAAGAAACAGAAGGCCTTGTGCATGCAGATCAATGATAAAAATAGAACACAAAGACACACAAAAAAAAAGCAGGACAAGATCAGCAGCATGCAAATGTACAACATGATAACCCAAAATAAACAGCAGTCTCATGCAAAATAAAATGTGTAAAGTCAGTTAGCAAATGTAGACTAGCATAGATCAGATCCTAAATGTTTTCTTCTCTACTTTTATACTAATATCATATTCAACTAATTTATAGCTGGTCATTTAGTAGATGCAGTTGAAGTCAAAATGATTAGCCCTCCTATGAAATATTTATTCTTTTTCAAGTATCTCTCAAAAGATATTTAATAAACCAATGAAATTGGATATTGTTTCTTCTGGAGAAAGTCTTATTCATTTTATTTTGGCTGGAATAAAATTAGTCTTTTAATTATTTAAAAAAATATTTTAAGTGTAATATTATTATCCACCTTAATCATTTTGTTTTTCGATTGTGCACAGAACAAACCACTGTTAGACAACGACTTGTATAATCACACTAACTTGCATAATTGAGCCTTTAAATTATTATTATTTTTTTTATTTTGCACGTTAATAATTGTATTTTGAAAAATATGTAGTCAAATAGTATTTACTGTCATCATGGCAAAGCTATTGGAAATGAGTTATTAAAACTATTATGTTTAGAAAAGTGTTGAAAACTCTTCTCCCCATTAAACAGAACTTGAGGAAAAAATATAAGAATTAAAATTTAACAGAAGGGTTAATAATTCTGACTTCAATTCTATAGTGACAAACACATTTAAGAATACAAACAAAGATGTCATTATATTCTGATTATTCAACATCTGTGTATCTTTTCTGTATTTTGAAAAAGGACTAAAATACCAATAAATATACCTTCATTAAAAAACCTTTATAGTTGTAATAAATGTATATTGGTATTAAGAATAAAAGCTGTTTCATTTTACTAATTTAATCACTTATTTTATGTATGTTACTATATATAAATATGTATTACATTTTTATATGTATTATCAATAGTAATTTAAATAGCAATAATAATCCAATAACTATAAGCTTTATGTTTATATAAACAAATTACTAAAATGAATATTGGTGCTAAATATGAAGACCAGGAAATTTAACACATCAAACAAAAGTCAAAGCTATTTAATCTGCAGTAATTAAAATGACAGTTCCACATTAAGAAGACTCACTTATTATACTAGTTACTTATATATATTTTGACAATATATCATACTTTAATACTAGTAATTCATAATTAAAATAATGACAACAATATAACAATCAAATGACCCCATCTGGATTTAACCTATGTATCAAATGATCCTACTGAAAATAGTGTAATTTGGATATATATATATATATATATATATATATATATATATATATATATATATATATATATATATATATATATATATATATATATATATATAAATTACATTTATTTATATTTATTATAAATAGCAATACAAGTAGAATAAATAATCGATAAATTATAAATTATAACCTAACAAAATTAAAGTCATTTATTTATTCTATTATCTATTATTTAGTCATCTATTTAGTCAACAGGCAATCTGTTTAATCTGCAATTCCACAGTCCTTATATCTTTAAAATATATATTCTAGTTGTCTTACAGCCTTTTTAATGAATTTTGAAAATAATTCGACAAATAAATTGTCAAATTTTAGTAATGCATGATTAAAATAATAATAATAACAAACTCTGCAATTCATCATCAATTCAAAATGACATTACATTTGCATTGAATCCATATATCAAATGAACCGTCTGAAACTGTCAAATATGGATAATGCATAACCGTCATATTTAACGACTGTAATACATCATCATATTAACTTTTACGCTCCACATCAACACTGTCAAACAGTGCTGCACGTTATCATTCATTTCATATAATAAATCTGGCATAAGGATTATACAGCACTATATTTTTGCCATTCTGATTATATCCCTATGCAAATACAAAAAGAATCAGAAATGCAGAAGTCAAATGATAAACAGCATTATGCCTGCGACAGGTTCCTGACCAGTGGCCTGCCGCAAAAACATCCGACGAGTGTCTCATTTGTGTTTGCATGGCTCATTTGGGCTGTGACAGCGTTGAGGTAGATTAGACCCCACTCACCTCTTCAATATCGCTGTTTTTGTGTGATTTGTAGATGAACTCTCCGATGGCCACGAACACAGACAGCACGAGTCCGGCCGCCAGGACGATGAAGATGCCCCCGATGTTCTCCACACCCAGGGCACTGGCCTCTTTGCTGTCCTCTTCTGGACAGCCGTTTCCTCGCCACCATTTCTCCTTCATCATGTGCAATTTTCCCTCTTCCTGGAGTTGCAGGATGGCGATGGTCACCTTGTCCCGGTATGGTGAGCCTAAAGAGAACAGCAGGTGTTTTATGTGGCAAGACAACACACAGAATAGTTTAGAGCAGGGGTGCTCAATCCTGTTCCTGGAGATCTACCTTCCTGCAGATTTCAGTTGCTACCCATATTAAACACACCTGTCTGTAATTAGCAAGTGGTGTTCAGGTCCTAATTAATTGGTTCAGGTGTGTTTGATATGGGTAGCAACTGAAATCTGCAGGAAGGTAGATCTCCAGGAACAGGATTGAGCACCCCTGGTTTAGAGCAAAGAAGTCAAACTCAGTTCCTGGAAAGCTGCTGCAGTGCACAGTTTAGTTCAAACCCTAATTAAACACACCTGATCAAACTATTTTAGATGTTAGTTTCAGTCTGTTAGTTTTAAGGATATCCATTTGCTAGTGTATTCCAAAACAGTGAAAAACAACAACTTGCGTTTAAAAAAATATAAAACCGATAAAACATCTAAAGCTTGCAGTTTGTCACATCCGTCTACTTTACACCGATCGACGTCACCTCATACTTTAGTTTCTCATCAAATCTTGACCAACCAAATGCTCTCTAGCACAGGGGTGGGAAAACTCGGTCCTGGAGGGCCGGTGTCCTGCACAGTTTAGCTCCAACTCTAATCAAACACACCTGCTTTTAGATTTCTAGTCATCTCAAAGACACTGATTAGCATGTTCAGGTGTGTTTGATTAGTGTTGGAGCTAAAGTCTGCAGGACACCGGCCCTCCAAGACCGAGTTTGCCCACCACTGCTCTAGCATCTAGCATTTGCTTTTAATTTGATGTGCTTGATCTCAACCACTCTCATTGGCAGAGCTGTGATAATAACTAAATGCTATTGGCTGTTTTTTTAAAGGGGAGGAGCTATACTATGTACCACCCTCTCTTTATTTTTCAGTTGAGACTCAAAGCACTTTAAGGGGCCTTTAATACATTTCTAAATGTGCATCTATTCATTCATTCGTTCATCCATTTTCTTTTCGGCTTAGTCCCTTTATTAATCAGGGGTCGCCAAAATGTGCATCAAGCTTGTATGATTGCTATGAAACTAACAATGTCAAAATCACATCAAGATTTTATATTAACTGATTAAAAAATGTACACCACTGATAAATATGAAATTACTTTAGGGGGAGGGGGAGTACAACCAGCGGAAGGTTTAATTGTTTACTTCTTAATTCTTAAGAGTTTCGCCATATGCACAGATGTAAATAAACAACCATTATCAGAGTAACTGAGTAAATGACACAAAAATAAACATTCATCAACCTCTGTGCCGATGACCCAAAAATAAAAGTCTGCCATGTAAAACTCATATTTTAAAGCATATGCCTCAACATGTTTTAAAGCATATGTCTTAATCTACTCATACTTTGGAATTGGTAGCATTGATCAAAAGCCCTAATTGTTACAATTGGAAACACAAAAACATTTTATTTTCGTCTAAAGCTAAGTCTATCTTGCATCCATCTCTAGTTTTTCAGTTTTTCTAAATGCACATACAAAATGTGACGCAAAATGCCAGATCAAATTTTTTGAAAATGTTTTTTTGGTTTTATTTAGTTTGTGTTAAAAACTCTTCGTAAACATTGTCTCTCTTCTGTGTAAAATAAAAAAATATGACTTGGTGTACAAGGGTATTTCTGCTTTTCATTAAGATGAAAGTAATTTTGCACATTCTGTGTGTTTATCAACGGTGGAAATCGCTTAGGTATGAATGCTGAAAAACATCATAAAACAAGTGCTGATGATAAATGAGAGGAAAAATCATCCTGTTGTGTGCACAAGATGTGCAACTATAGTTCAAAAGAGACTTTTAACTTTTTAATGGAAAAAGCAAACATTAAACAAGCATGAAACTTTCTAGTGAACATGTGAAAAGCCTGTGTTTGCTCCTTCTATGAAATGAGAATTCTCTAAAAGTGCCAATGTATGTGTAAAAAAATATTTGGGCTTTAGGATGCATTTAACTGTTTCTCCAGCAGAGAGCAAACCATTACCTATTGGTGTGCCAACTCCATAGCCCTTAGAGTCGATCAGGCCTCCGACCTGTGTGAGGTTGCAGTTTCTCTGGGTGATGTACTCGATGCTGGTGGACTCCATCAGGAGAGCGTAGTCGGTGGTCAGGACTCTCGTAATGCCATCCTTGCTGTTCTTCACCAGGGCTGTGTTCTTCCTGCTGCTCATGAATGCCCACATCTTCTCGTACGTTGAGATTTTTGATTTCTAAAGTAAAAAATAACATTTACTTTACCCTCAACCCTTAATTTATGAAGCACTTTCAAGACCACAACATGGAGATCAAAGTGCTTTAAAGACATTAGAACAAAAACAAAAAGGTAAAATGTGGTAATCGTATTCACACAGCAACACAGAACAAATCATGAAACATTATCAAATACTAAAGAAAACAAATGCATTTTAAGTGCACTCTGAAATGTGTGCACTCTAAATGTTTGAGAAGTTTCCTCAGACATGGGAAGAGCATTTCAAATTTTATGAACAAAAACAGTCAACTAGTGCATTTTAAACAAGAACGAGGGACCATCAAATCATTAGAACGCAAAGCCCTATTGAATTGATGCTGATTAGGTCAGAAATATATTGTGCGGCTAAAGCTTTCAAAACATGATAATGCTTTCAGTAATGTACAGGAAACCCTTGTAATTTAATAAGAACAGCAGTAATATACTCTCTCTTGGTATCTGTTAAAAGCCTGAATTCAGCGGTGCAGAAAGAGAGTCCTTCCACACACACCAGATACAATGCATTACAATAATTCAAACAAGAAGACACAAAAGCACTCAAAGGAAAGGATGGATTTCAACTTAAATATAGATCAAAGATGTAAAAATGATTTTTAATAATGTTAATTTGATGACCAAACTTAAGCTCAAATAAAAAATGACACATTAATACAGTACAATTGTAATTAAACCCAGATATTCAGTAACATCCTCCACACATCCATTTTTACCATATAAAATAAACAATCCAACCAACAATCTCAGCCAAATATTCATAAGAGACTAAATTGATAATTATTATGTCTCAA
Source organism: Danio rerio (assembly GCF_052040795.2). NCBI lineage: Eukaryota > Metazoa > Chordata > Actinopteri > Cypriniformes > Danionidae > Danio > Danio rerio. The sequence goes on from NC_141030.1 coordinate 29,166,615, forward strand.
TAGAAAATAGATATGTGGGACATTCTAAAAGCGCCTCCTTGGTCTTCTCCTTTGCACGTTAAACACACGCAGGGCCTGGAGCAAGCTGAACTGGCATTCAAGGCAAACGGCAATCACGCGTCGGAAACGGAACACACATCGGCCACAACAGGAAATGAAAAAATGCACTTGCGTTATTTTGTTTTACGTGTTAAATATTGAAAATGAATCACGTGCGTTAACGCGCTAATTTTGACAGCCACTCTGGTCATGTAAATTCTTGTTTTGGTGGCAGAATCTGGACACTAGTCATGTCTAGTCCTGTCCTGTTGTGCTCGGCTCGAGTTTTCTTGGGTCGAGCACTTGTGTCTCTTTGTGTGCGCGCGCCTTCGTGTGTGTGCGCAGAGCGTGCGCGCTCCCGCTTGATGCAGCCGCGCGGGCTTTGCTTGCCTCCAACGCGGGCGCTCTTGTACTCGTGTTTGTGTTCATCTGTCTGCAGCGTGGTGTTTCATTCCCAGCGTCTCAGTCTAGTTGTTTTCGGTTTTGGTCGGCGCTGGGATGAAGCATGCACGCTGCGTGTGTGAGCGCACGGTGAGTGTTTTCATTCATCGTGTGCTCGTGTCTTGCGTCTCTTGTCAAAGCACGTGGCTATGTGTTTACATTGTGGTCACGTGCTTTTGTCGTGTGCTTCAGTGTTGTGCTTGTCTTGTCATGAACATGCGGTTAATGAGTTCTCTCATTGGCTGCATGTTCTTGTCCTGTTTTATGTGAGCGCATGGCTTGTCTTGTCTCTGTGTCATGCGCTCTCCCGTCTGTTGTCTAGTTCCACCCTCCTTGTTAACTCATTATTAGTTTGTCATGTTCACCTGTTTGTGTCAATTTACTTTTGCTTTATAATCCCCTCATGTTTTCAGTCCTCTGCCAGTTTGTCGTCTACACTCCCCCTGTGTTCCTGCTCCAGTCTTGCCTTGCCTTGCCTTGTCTTGCCAGCCCAGCCAAGTTTGTGTGTTTTGTTAATGTTTTCCCCCTCGGGGTAGTTTTGTTTTGCCTTTTATTTTATTATTATTAATACCCATTATTTTTTTGCACTTTAGACCTCGCTCCTTTCCCCACCACAACCGTGACAATATATATATATATATATATATATATATATATATATATATATATATATATATATAGAGAGAGAGAGAGAGAGAGAGAGAGAGAGAGAGTGTAACGACGGTGTGGAGTGACAAAGACAACTGGAGGTAAGATCCAATATGCAGGTGTATTCAGCGTCAGGCAAGCAGTGGTCAAATCAGGTACAAACGGGTATGTGCAGGCAAATCCAAAATCGTCGTAGGCAGGCGGCTAAACAGGATGACTGGGATACAAGGCTAAGGTCTAACACGGAGAGACAAGACTAGGAAACGCGTTGTAATGTCACACTAGGTAAAACAAGACTCGGCAAACTGGATGGGTTCATGAGTGGCTTATAAGTGGTGTGATATCAGTCTGTGACAAGGTTCAGCTGGTGATTGTAATCAGGCTAGATGAATGAGCAGGCGTGCGTGTCTGGGAGAAGTGCATGTATGAATGTGTAGTCCTGGGGAATGCGGAAGTGTAGTCCTGAGAGTTTGTGTGAGAACCAGCGATCTCTAAGAGCGATCACTGGTTGTGTGACAGAGAGAGAGAGAGAGAGAGAGAGAGAGAGAGAGAGAGAGAGAGAGAGAGAGAGAGAGAGAGAGAGAGAGAGAGAGAGAGAGAGAGAGAGAGAGAGAGAGAGAGAGAGAGAGAGAGAGAGAGAGAGAGAGAGAGAGAGAGAGAGAGAGAGAGAGAGAGAGAGAGAGAGAGAGAGAGAGAGATCTTTATTTCTTGTTTGAATTTGTAAAGTGATTTAACATTTACAGAACATTTACACATGTATAATATTATGGTTTTACACTAATGTACACTGTTCTTACCTTGTGTGAACTGTATGTAGATATTTATGTTTTGTTGTTACAGTGTTTGTTACTCAAAACAAATGTAAAAATGTATCAAACAACTGTATGGGATGTACGCTTAACGCAAATGTGTATTTTTATTCCTTTTTCTGAAGGTTTCAATTACCATCATTTGTATTTAAACACAGATTTCACCATGTACACCATATAAATACAAATCAAACTGAATTGCCGAATCTGCCTTGCTCATTAGCATGAGTCAAAAGAGGACAAATTGTCCAATTTGGTGTGTGAGCAGGACAGAAGGCGGGAAATGGGACAGCTGAGCACTAAATCTCTCACAGCTGATTCGATTTGTCCTGGTCTTCCACAAGCCTGTATATTTCCAGATACATGAAGATGTAATCATAGCCTACAATCTTGGTGGATAAAGCTCACAGCGGCCTCTGTACATAGTTCTGAGCTTTATCTGTGTCACTTGTTTGTCTTTTACTCTCTCTCTTTGACTGATGAATGGGGCATATGTGTGGATGGTTCTCATAAGATGGGCGACTGGATTATTAGACATATGGGAATTTTAGATGGCTGGATTGGTAGAGGTAAATGGAGTTCAGGAGGATTCAGGCGGATTTGCATACACTTGAGGTATTATCGGTGTCTTTCTGCGAAATGAAAAGAATCATCTTTGAATGAATGATTTTCATGTGACTTAAAGGTTCATCTATAGGTTACAGCCCATGTAGTGTAATACAAATATGCTCTAATATCAGTTTTATGTTTTATTCTATGTGCTTTTTTTCTTTCACTTTTCAATTTCACTTGGTCAGAATAAGAAATATTTTCAGAAGGTTATAACAGCATTATTGATTTCTTAAAGGTGCAGTAGGTTATTGTCTTCTAAAACGTTTTTTTGGTTGAAAGTCTCTTCATATTCCAATAGTAATGATTAAAGTAAATTATCTAAATGTATTTTTATATTCTGAGTGAGGCATAAGACTAAAAAAATGTTCATCCAATTAAAATTGTCGAGCCGATAATTCCCATTATTCTGATAAGTAGCCCAAACTGTCTTTTAACAAATGTAGATTTGTACAACTGCGCTCCTTTTTTTAAAATCCTGAATCAATATTGGAGTTACTTTTGCATGCTGCAGGAAGGATGACAGCATGGCTAAAGTATTTCTTTTAGACAGGTAATGTTATGTTCTAAAACTATTTTAGTCACAAAAAGCTTATGTAGATTATGTTGTGTTTGAATGGGTTATATGCACTGAAGTGTTGTTCAGCCACTGAAATCTTCAAGCCAAAGATCGATGTGACTATTTTCAGTTTCATAAGGGACCTTTTACAGCAACGATAATGTAGATTTTGTTTAACAAAAGCTATTCTGTCTAGCCTGCTTTACTGAGGTGAAGTTGGTTTTATATTCACATTTTTGAACAATGACAACCTGTGATGTGGTCTCTATATTGTTTACCATGCTACTTTGAATATTCAGTCTTAAATAGCATGCAGGTATGGCTTAGTAATAAGTGTAATTCCTGCACACCACCGGCCAACCACTATAAGCATATAGTAGTCGCTTTAGGACAAACCGTGTGAGAGAGTGAGACCAGTGATCCTTGCATGGATGAAATATTGCACATTATGACAAGTTTTGCTTGCTAACTACATAATTAAAAATGTGCTAGAAATAAAACACTTTTTCATTTCATTTGGAATTGTAACATTACAAAATACTATAAAGTTTTCTAACTGGCGAATGACATGATCTGGTGGGTCTCTGTCATTTTTAATGTGCGCGTTCTTGATTTCAAAGGAGTAGCTTTGGACAGCAGGGGAGGAGTTGTGTTTGAAAGATATTATGCTAGACAGATCACCTAATGCACCTTTAACTCTTCTCAAGTTAAAACATTGGTATAGTCTAAAAATGAATATAAATACTGTATGTAAACATGGCCCTTTTTTGTAAACTCAAATATGTAGCTATAAATCAGAAAGCTTAATTTTTATTTTATATATATATATATATACACAAACACACACACACACACACACACACACACACACACACACACACACACACACACACACACACACACACACACACACACACACACACACACACACACACACACACACACAATATAAAAAAAAGGGAACACTTAAACAACACAATGTTACTCCAAGTCAATCACACTTCTGTGAAATCAAACTGCCCTCTTAAAAAAAAACACTGAATTATGATCACATGCTGTTGTGCAAATGCAAATGGAATCGACAACAGGTGGAAATTATAGGCAATTAGCAAGACACCCCCGATAAAGGAGAACACCAAGATTGCCAAATTTGCCATTGGCGCCCTGTGCTCTTCACAGGTGAAATCAGCTTCACACTGAGCACATTGTGAGACTGTGGTTGACGCTTAGTTCCTCCTAATGCAAGACAATGCTAGACCTCATGTGTGGCTGAAGTGTGTCAGCAGTTCCTGCAAGATGAAGGTATTGATGCTATGGACTGGACTGCCCATTCCCCAAACCTGAATCCAATTGAGCACCTCTGGGAGATCATGTCTCGCTTCATCAACCAGCACCACGTTGCACCGCAGACTCCAAGAGTTGGCGGATGCTTTAGTCCAGGTCTGGGAGGAGATCCCTCTGGAGACCATCTGCCAGCTTATCAAGAGCATGCCCAGGCATTGTAGGGAGGTCATACAGACACATGAAGGCCACACACACACACTATTTAACCTCTTTCTGACTTGTTTTGAGGACATTACATCAAAGTTGTATCAGCCTGTAGTGTGTTTTTTCACTTCAATTTATAGTGTGACTCCAAATCCAAAGCTCTATGGGTTAATACATTTGATTTCCATTGATATTTTTTGTGTGATTTTGTTGTCAGCACATTCAACTATGTAAAGAACAAAGTATTTTATATGAATTTTTCATTCATTCAGATCAAGGATGTGGTATTTAAGTGTTCCCTTTTTTGAACAGTGTATTGTGAATTTGCACTGTATGTAATGCATCAGCATGTGCAAACAGCTGCTACAATTATCGAATGAGATGTAGTTGTACAATTTCTCTCTCAGTATGCTTTACTGCATGTGATATTTTGTGGTTAACAAACTCAAAACTCTGTGTGTGACTCTGCATCCGATTTATTACTTTTTATCTTATCATGAGACAAGATTGATCTCTTTTTTTTCACAATTCCAAGCAGAAATCCAATAAACGCTCACTCCTAAAAGCTCCAGCTTCTCCTGTGCCTACAGCCTGTTGTAAAATTGATAATTTGCTGAGTGTTTGGACTGTTTCTGGCTGTTCCCTTATATTTCAATAGCTTTTATGTAAACAGCTAGTTCGGTCCAGCATGTAAAATTAGAGCATGTTACCTTAAAGAAAGTCATTGTAGAGCCATCTCTCACTGCTCCATATTCAATTCTAGTCTGCTTGGCCAAATCATCGGCCGAATCGATTGGGGAGTCCATTCTCTCCACTGTGAGGAACGCGGCCAGGTTGGCTGTGTAGGAAGATATGATGATTAAAGTGAAGAACCACCAAATCCCTCCCAAAATTCTGGTGGACAAAGCTTTGGGCATCAGCTCAGATCCTGAAAAAGCAAACAAACAAGCAAATGCTTAGCAGAACAGAGACACTGGCCCCAAAAAGTGTTTGGACACTTAAGCTTTATGAAAAAAAAAATATTTGAATGTCACCACGATAGATAATAAAATACAAAACCAAGTGACATTTAAAAAAAGAGCTGTATGAGCAAATGACATTTAGTTCGTTTTTCAATTAAATGACAATAGATACTCTGCTCAGATGCGAGGAACACATCTGACATCTGTATTCACTAGTTCTTTACATCTAAAAATCATTTGTTTTCCAGACAGACAACAAAACACAAAAGGAAATGTGTTTAAATGTTTATATTTAATATATTTATACATAGGTGGCACGGTGGCTCAGTGGTTAGCACTGTCGCCTCAAAGCAAGAAGGTCACTGGTTCAAGTCCCAGCTGGGCCAGTTGGCATTTCTGAATTGAGTTTGCATGTTCTCCCCATATTCATGTGGGTTTCCTCTGGGTGCTCCAGTTTCCCCACAGTCTAAAGACATGCGCTACAGGTACATTAAATAAACTAAATTGGTCCTAGTGTATGAGTGAATGTGAGAGTGGATGGGTGTTTCCCAGTACTGCGTTGCAGCTGGAAGGCCATCTGCTGCATAAAACATGTGCTGGAATAGTTGGCGGGTCATTCCATTGTGACGACCCCTGATAAGGGACTAAAGGGGGTCGCACACTAGATGCGCCATGCAATGCGCCATGCATGCAATGGAATTTTAAACATAGATTTCTATCAGAGTACGCACACCGGTGCCGCAAGTCGGTGGCTGTCCGCGGAGCCCAGCTACGACTCAGGACACAGTTCCTATTATTGCTGCACCACAGAGCACCATCTGAATAGTTTCACATTAAATAACATTCGAATGTGTGCGTCTGGTGAGAAGTACTGTCCTGTGCGCCACCTTTAGCTAAAGGAAAATTAAAGAACAAATGAATTAATAAATATTTATATATTGGTTTAATATTTATCATTAACTAAAAAAAAATATTTTGGAAACCAGGGGAGCATACATTAAACCAGGGATGCTTAACTCTGTTCCTGGAGATCTACATTCCTGCAGAGTTCAGCTCCAACCCTGATCAAACACACCTGAGCCAATTAATTAGACCTGATCACCACTTGATAATTACAGGCAGGTGTGTTTGATATGTGGTGTGTTTGATCAGGGTTGCAACTGAAATCTGCTGGAAGGTAGATCTCCAGGAACAGAGTTGGACACCCCTGCATTAAACTAATGATTACATAAGTAGTTTTTTTTATAGTTCTCAAGAATATTCTTACTTTATTCTCAAAGTAATGAAGACAAGACTTTTCTTGATAAGAATCTTTTCACACACACACAAAAATCACTGTAAATAACTCCAGTCAAGTGCAAAGTAAGCATGCAAATTAAATATAATTGGTCAGCAAGTTTTATCAGGAAGACTTTACTCTTTATGTCAGAAAACACAGAAAGGCAGAACTACACCACGTTGTATACATTTCAGCATTGTCCTCACTAACCCCTTAAGGAAAAAAGATGCCTCTCCATGATCTTTTATCTGCTGAAGTTTTCGAACTGAGTTTTTTACAACAGTGCTTTACACAACATTTCATCAACTGTTTCGCAACATTTGTTTTGTTTTACTCTAGTACTGACAAAGACTTTCTCTTCTTATTTCTTTAAAGGCACTGCTTCCTCTGAGAAAACATCCCTGATACACTGACTGACACACACACACGCACATGCTAGCTATCTTCATAGGGACTTTCCACAGACGTAATGATTTTTATACTGTACAAACTATATTCTATCCCTCTACCCCTAATCTCAACCCTCACAGGAAACACTCTGCAGTTTTCTGCATTTTTACATATTTAAAATACTTAATTCTGTGCAATTTATGAGCCGTTTTCTTCATAGGACCAAAAAAGTCTCCACAAGGTCAAAATTTACTGGTATTGCAATTCTATGGGAGATTTGGTCCTTACAAAGTTAGAAATACAAGATACACAGTTTTGTTTTTGTGAATCGTGGGGACATTCCATAGGCGTATTGTTTTTATACTGTGCAAACTTATCTACTAAAACACCTAACAGGAAGCCTTGTGCATTCTGTTTGATTTATAAGCCTTTTGAAATAATAGGAACATAGGGCAATATCCTCATAAGTCACCTTCTTGTAATACCCATGTCATTATACAAAATTGTGCCCTTATATGTCACAAACACATGCACACACCCACACAAACACACACTCTTAAACAATCCCACACACAAGAGACAAGAGTTACACGCTAAATAGGTTTATTGTCTCATAAGAGGCTCATATTGCTTTTGCTCTCATTGCACTCATTCTAGATGTTAACCTTCAACTTAGTGATAAATCTAATGTGTGTTATTCTTACTGAGGATTTTCACTGTGGCTGAATGGCTCGGAGCATTGATAGATCGCTAGAAAATGAAACTGTCATAGGAACCATTCATTATCCATACAAGAAAAACAGAATCTTTTTTTCTGAAAGAGCAATACTGAACCTGTCCTTATAGGCAAAGTCATGATTCTGATCAAACAGACGCGTTATTAAGATATATGGGAGGAGAGTTTCCTATTAACGGATTAATATGTGCTAATTTCATCATTAGAAAGACAGATCGCTAAGTCTGATGTATGATACTGAAGATGTCTTTCATGCGTGGATAACTGGGTGAGACTGTTGGAAGTCAGAAAGACAGCACAAGTGTTTAGTGTGTAAATTATTAGCTTTGATCTAAGCTATACACCTAACAGCAGTTTTTAGCCGCTAAAGCAGTCAGCAAAAAAGCGCAACAAAACTGCCATACTTGCTGGTTGTCTTTTAAACCTGCCAGTCATGAAAAATAACAAATTATTATAATAATGATTACCATCTTGCATTTTCCTTAAAAAGTCAAAAAAGCTCAGTGTAAAAGGTGGTGTTTACTGTCAAAGTGCTCTGTTAGCATTAGCGTAACTAAAAAGTCAATCCTAAAGACAGACCGTGCTACAAAGTAAAAGGAATAAACAATTGAATGTGTTTGAGGCAGTCAGTTTGATCTGTTTTGATGTTTTATTGGCTAGGCAGCTAATCAGAGACCACTTTAAACTGACCTTTCAGTAATGCTAATGCTAATAAATCCCTTTGAAAGCTACCCGACCAGTTTACATTAGCCACCTGGGGAGAAAGAGCTCTTTGACAGACACTGCGATGTGTGTTTGTTCCTTTGGAAATGCTATGTTGCAGATTGTGCATAATTAGCATGGCTAAATGCTAACTACTGACCTCTGGTTTACTTTTAAATGGCACATGTTGGACAAAGCTGTCAATCACAGCCATGATTTTATCACGTCTAAGTCAAGATCGCAATATGCATTCATTTAGTGGGTAAATAAAGAAGAAAATCATTTAGACAGGCGATGAAACATTGAATAATCCTCTTAAATATTGCTCTGTCAATTTAGGGATAAAAACAAACAACAGACTATTTTTTTGTATGCTCTTAATACTTTTTGTCATAGGCTAACTAACTGGCAAAACCCCTGCGTTTTAATTGATGAGATGTTTGAAAAAGATGACAAGGTTACTTCTCTCACCTCACGTAGGAGGCTTAGTTGTGGGTTATAATGCAATAACACACATGCAAAACACACACTCTCAAACACACACACGTGAATATGAATAAATCACATCAATTAACACAACGAGAGTGTTGTTTTCTGAAAGCTCATTCAAGCTATTAATACGGGTCATGTCATAAATATCTGAATCACTTTTAAAAAACAAATGTTAGTCAAGGTCATTTACAAATAACAATACATTATTATGAATTAAAACATCAATCAAATAAGAATATGACATGATTTGCTCATCTTTATATATATATATATATATATATATATATATATATATATATATATATATATATAATTTTTTTTTTTTTTTTTTCCTGTGGATGTCCCAATTGGAATTCAGAATTTTCTCTCTTTTTGTTTTTTGAAATTTCAATTAAATCTTCATGTTGTTTATTTTGGTTAATTGTTGAAATTATTTAATTATAACAATATAATCATTTTATGATTATAATTATAATTAATTTATTACTTATTTAGTAAAAGGTAAATAAAAGTATAACTGCGTGTGTAGAATAGGCACATTGTTTTATAATATAAATTTATCAGACATGCCACTGAAACTCAGCAAACTGTAATCTCTTAGCAACATATTTTTAGGCATTGAGAAATTAATATTAATGCAGAATTATTACAATTGCTAGAATGCCGGTCATAAACATGCTCAAGACTAGATTAAAAGTATTAATGTTGCAAATTTCCCTGCACATACCAGCTGCCTTGAAAATGTGAGTCAACTCCCAATATATTCAACTAAAACTCAACATCTTAAGTTGAAACAAAGAATCTCTCTAAGTTGAGTTGACTCACATTTTAAAGGCAGCTGGTGAACTTGAATTTGTAAATTTAACCAAGTGAAATGTCTTACAGTATACTGTCTGTTTCGCTTTAGAATTTTATATGGCTGAATCATAGACATGATGATATAGAGCGATATAGCATGGCTTCTCTTGTGATATTGTTCATGCAGATCATTAAGTTCCCCTCACCCCACAACAAATCTTTTAAAGTTTAATAAAAGTACTTCATAACACTTTACTTGAGTGGGTGTAAATCATGACTTTATTCATGCTTTTGATAACTATTATCAAGTGCCATTTGCTCAGTTATGTCATTTTAAATGCAAAGACATTTTAATGACAAATTCAGCTTGCACCACTGTAGTTGATATGTATGTATATATATACCAATCAACTACACACATACATACACACACTTTATTAGGTACACATGCCCACCTCCTTGTTCGCAAATTGCAAATTTCTAATCAGCCAATCACATGGAAGCAATTAAATGCATTTAGGCATGCAGACATGGTCAAGACAATCTGCTGCAGTTCAAACCGAGCATCAGAATGGGGAAGCAATGACTTTGAACGTGGCATGGTTGGGCTGGTCTGAGTATTTCAGAAACTGCTAATTTACTGGGATTTTTATGCACAACCATCACTAGGGTTTACAGAGAATGGTCAGAAAAAGAGAAAATAACGAATGAGCGGCACTTCAGAGGTCAGAGGAGAATGGCCAGACAAAAGTAACTCAAATAAGCACTCATTACAACCAAGGTATGCAGAAGAGCATCTCTGAACACATAAAAAGTCGAAACTTGAGTGGATGGACTACAGCAGCAGAAGACCACATTGGGTGCCACTCATGTCAGCTAAGAACAGGAAACTGAGGCTACAATTGGCACAGGCTCACCAAAATTGGACAATAGAAGATTAGAAATTGTGCCTGGTCTGATGTGACTCGATTTCTGCTGTGACATTCGGATGGTGGGGTCAGAATTTGGCATCAACAGCATGAAAGCATGAATCCATCCTGCCCTGTATCAACGGTTCAAGCTGCTAGTGGTGTGTAATGGTATGGGAAATAATTACTTGGCACACTTTGGGCCCATTAGTACCAATTGAGCATTGTGTCAACGTCACAGCCTACCTGAGTATTATTTCTGACCATGTCCATCCCTTTATGACCACAGGCAAGGCAGTGTATCTTCTGATGGCTACTTCCAGCTGGATAACGCGCCATGTCATAAAGGGTGAATCATCTCAGATTGGTTTCTTGAACATGACAATGAGTTCAGTGTACTCTAATGGCCTCCACAGTCACCAGTTCTCAATCCAATAGAGCACCTTTGAGATGGTGGTGGTGGAATGGGACATTCACATCATGGATGTGCAGCCGACAATTCAGCGAAATGTCATTGTGTAAAAAAGGAGCAAAATCTCTGAGGAATATTATAAGGCAAAAGGTGGTCCAACCTGGTACTAGTAAGGTGTACCTAATAAAGTGGCCGGTGAATGTATATGCATGTCATCTTTACATTTAAAATGTCAAAACTGAGCAAATGACAGTTAGTGACATATTGTTATTAGCATGCATAAAATCTCAATCAAATTAACATGTCATGTCATGATTAAAAAGGTTACATGACTTATGAACACCCCTTCAAGTAAAGTGTTACCAAGTATTCAAAGCAGAAAAGTACATGACCGTACATTTAAAACAAACAGAAGTGGCATATACTGTAAACAACATTTATTAAAAACTATAAACAACATCTATTAAATTACACCAAAATAGTTTCGCTTTGAGTGTGTTTTGCTTGAAGGATATTAACTGCAAAACTGAAAATCACAGCACATTTCACATGATTCAAAAACACCTAACTTGCATTTAACAGTGTAAATGTATAACTAATAACTGAAATAACTAAATGCCCTGTTCATTAAGAAGTTTGAAAACCTATTTTAATACATGTCTGGCCTGAAAGTTACAATATGTTTACATTTTAATGTTAAAAGAGCAACTTTAAGCATAATAGATGATCCTAAAATCCACCAGTGACACAAAATACCCGCTCCAGCACTTCACCATTTTTTGCTGTACAATTCCTGTTAGCGTTTCTTCTTCATGGCTGAGTGGTCTCTCTGATGTAAATAAGATTTATCTAATATTTCAGCAGAAAACTCTCTGTAACGTGAGGTCAGACTACGCTGCATAATGATTTGTCTGGTTCTCCAGCGCTCATTAAAGCCGCTCTTGGCGTTTCACACTTTTCTGCACACCTGACAGGTCATCTATTTTGTTTCATGCCTTCTGTAGCGGAACCTGCAAACCTCTCCTCACTAGCATCGGATCCATTACACCAGAGAAAAACCCAGCTAAAAGTTTGCAAGCCAGAACAAAAATCTATTTAATAACTGGTTGTGACCTATAACCATGCCAGAGGTGCATTTTCATCTTCATTGAGCTACAATTCCCTATTGTATGAATGTCACTGCGTAAAATCTCCAAATGAAAAAAACAAACATTTCTATTCATTTGAACTGACTGGTCTCAAGGTGATTTTTAGCAAATGCATAAAGTTAGTTCCCCTTAAACGCTTTCTCTATATGAATGCCACTTGGTTTGATGTTGTTTTATTGTCAGGTGAAGCGATGTATTGTTGAGTGTAACATACCTTGACGCATTAGAGCCGCAACACCGAACCATAAACTATTCAGCAGCGTGAAGTTGTTTTCGACCACTTCAGATGAAGGGTTGCAGGGGTGAGGGTTGTACCATTCATATGGTGTGAACCTGCCAGGAGTCACAGAAAACAGGCTTTACACAGATAAAAAATGAAGAGAGCACCAAAGACCGGGTTTAATACTGCGCTTGAGAGCCTGCGCGTTTGGCAATTTCTAAACTGCAGAACTGTAAAAAAAGTTTTCTTCTTGCTAAAGGCTATCAATAACTGCTCAGACTGAAGATTAATAAACATCTCGTTTCTTGAGGGGGAAAGGCTGGAAATGGGTGTAAGGTAAACCGAAATGTGAAAAAAAATATTCCCTTCATTCATTTTCTTTTCAGCTTAGTCCCTTTATTAATCAGGGGTCACCAAAGCGGAATGAATCGCGTATCCATACACACTCTTTCACACACATACACTATGGCCAATTTAGTGAGAGGGTGCTCGCTGCAGAGCCATTTGAGGAGAGGTGAGCTCCAGAGAGGGGGAGCATGAGCTGTTGCTCCTCCTCCTGTAAGCTGTTTTAATGCGTACACCAACCCCACCCCTAACCCTACCCCCAGTGACATCACTCGTAGAAGAAGTGCAAAAAAGGTGGAGCTCAAGCTTAAGCTCCCCCTCTCTGGAGGTCACCTCTCCTCAAATGGCTCTGCAGCGAGCACCACTTGAATTTAGTTTTAATTCACCTAGAGCGCATGTCTTTGGACTGTGGGGGAAACCAGAGCACTTGGAGGAAACCCACGAGAACACGGAGAGAACATGAAAACTTGATGCCAAAAATGCCAAAAAAAAAAGAAAAAAATGCCAACTGACCCAGTCGGGGCTTGAACCAGAGACCTTCTGGCTGTGAGGCAATCGTTGAATGGTGTTAATGTTCATACTTTTTTTGTCCTTTTTCTAGGGTTGTCAATTCAATCTGTAAACTTTGTTATTAGTTATAATTAACCTTTAATTAAAAAGGTATTATAAACAATTATACATAATGATTTAATTAATACATGAATTAAAAAGTTTATGCACAGTTTAATTTAAAAGGCTGTAAATTGAATGTTCAAAGTTTTTTTTTAAACCTTGTGCACTGTTCAAATTGACTAACCTTTTATTTTAGGGATGAAAACAAGCACTAAATGCCATAAAATGCATCAGAAAAATATTTATTTATTTATATATATTTTTTTAAATAAAATCAACCTCAGTCCTTAACAAAAATATTACAGGATAGGCAAATAGAAAATGACAGGATTTTAACTCTTTAATTGCCAAACTCATAAATGATGTCACTGATTTGAGGATAAAAACACACAAAATGATGTATTTTCAATAAAAAAAATTTTGTGTATTGGATTTCTTTTACCTTTTATCACAGTCTTGGACATGTGAACGATTAGTAACACGATTAGTTTCTCCCTAATTTACTGTTGGTGGCATCAAAGACAAAGTTGTTTAGCATGCCCAAGACTTTTAAAAGGCAAAAGAAACAGTCCACAATTACTTTTGGTATTGAAAACAGTTAATTTTGCATGTTTTTTTTTTCACCATTTCAGTGACCACATTTATGAATTTGTCAATTAAAGAGTTAAAATCCTGTAATTTTCAAAGCAATTTAGTAGTTTTGACCAGGACTGAGATTGATTAACAGATTTATGCAAAAAAATAATAATAATAATAAATAGAAAAAATATTTATCTAATGCATTTTTACAGCAGTTTAATTCAGTAGATGCTTTCCATCCCAAATCAAATCACTTTTATTGTCACATCATCAGCAGCATGGGTGCTATGATGAATGAAAAGCTTACATAACAACAAGGTAGTAAACAGAAAAAGTTATGGCCGAATTAAGATACAAAATCACCCCAGAGTGGATGAAAACATCCCAATAAGGGTTAAATGTTTGTAATGTGTATGCATTCAATGTATCCTCTTTGATTAATTATTCTATTATTCACACAAAAAAATTATGTTTGCTGCTTGTTCAAACAACTTGTTTAAAATGACCCTAATCAACACAAGTCTTGATTTTTAATTGTTTTATCTTCAATCCACAGATTTAAGTAACCTAATTTAATTTGTGTTGGGACAACATGAAGGAATTGTGTGGAACCTAGGGTTGGGACGATAGACGATGCCATCATCCATCGCCGATGGCTGATAGACATCACAATGCTGAGCCATCATCATGATTCTCTGCCCCACCCCCATCGCAGCAGCTATCTGCTTGCGGAAAATACACACTTAGGCGTTGTTTACACCAATACGTCTTAGTTTTAAAATGCCATTTTAGAATGAAAACATTCAACGTCCAAACTTGCGTTACATCTAGAATTTTTGAAATGCCCTCCTTCTGTACCTCTGTACCTCTGAAAATGCACATCACTTGACCACACAAACACACACACACACACACACACACACACACACACACACACACACACACACACACACACACCCTGTCATGCACTGCAGCATATGCGCACGTCTGAGCTCCAGGCAGTCAGTGGGCGCTTTAAGGACAAAACCCCAGAGAGCAGTGCACGTCAGACAGTTTATCAAGAATATATCGCTGGATCACATCTCACTTTAGATGTTAAACTTCATATTTCATTAATCTTGTCTCTAAAATGATTCTTCTGTCTTTTGAATCTATCAGGTAACGCGTCAAAGCGTACACTGCTTCAAACCTTAGCTTTCACGCTTATACTTTGTATTTTTTGCGAATCAAGTTTGTCGACGCCATTATAATGACACAGATCACTCTGCCTATTCATGCGAGAGTCCCACGAAAAAAAAAGTGATAGACAGAGTAATTTATGTGTACCTTATCTTTATTTATTTATCATTTGGTAACTACACTGTAAAAAATGCAAGATTCCTCACAATTTAATCATGTTGTTCCAACACAAATAGATTAAGTTAACTAATAGTGATTAAGTGTATTGAACATAAAACAATTATCTCCTTTGTCTCAAACAAATCTCAAGAATTGGGTTGTTTCAGCTTATTTTAAAAAAGTAAATTGAAAAAGCAGCAAAAATCTTTTCTGTTGAGTGTATGCTAGACTAAATCAGTAACATTCTGTATAGCAGGCTTTAAGACATTTACTTTTTACACCTTACCAAATTTTCAATGCTAGAAAGTAGAAAAGAACACAATTACAGCTACACAGCTAGCATCTGAAAGGCACATCCTCCGTCCTAGCACTCAATAATTGGGTCATTTATAAAAGCCCCACAGTGGATCGATGCCTGATCAAAACATGTCAGAAGACTCATCCGTCATGCCTCGTGGTGTGCGGACGCTCGCTCTGTAAACTGCTGTACATCAGCTATCAGAGCTGCCAAAATTCAAGATCACAGTTTAAAAGACCCCCTGCAGGACGTCTCCGTGAACAAATGGGTCACTCGGCGCAAATGAGCCCTCTGTAACACAGACCCCACCAGCTGTCCAGTAAAAGAGTCTGGTTGGGCACCCATTTCATTGGCCATTTGCATTTTAATTGAAACGACCAATCATCTGGCTTGCTTCATGTTCTATTTGGGTAGCGGCTATGAACTGGACTTTAATGGACTCAGACGCAGCCTTGTTCATCCTCATGCAAAAAACAAAACACTACTGACTGAGCCTCTGCATTATGCACTTATTGGTGCATCAGGACGTCCATAACTGATTTTTTTACATCATTAATCAAAACCCGTCAGGAATATAATAAAGTCAGTGCTGTTTATTACTTATTGATCTTTTTTGAGATCAAATCAGCATTTTGATTCTGGCAACTCATGAGCGCAGTGATATAATTTGAGAAAAAACACACAGCACTCCCACAAAGCAACGTGATATCTATCGGCACGATCTGCAAAACAGCTTTAGATTTGAAATCAGACAGAAGTCGAGGGTGTAAAAACTTCTTGACAGCTTCAAAGAGAGATGTACAATGTTCCCTTAAGCAGCAGATAACAGCAATATTCTTCAAATGACAGCCTGATAATGTGGCTCTGCATGTGATGTCAAACTATAAACCATCTGAAAGACGTTTCTGAAGAAGTGGGTCACTGTTCCTAGATCTAACAACCAATTTTCACATTTGCTTTGCTAATTTTTCAAGATGCATAAGAGATTGCTCAAAGTACACTTAGTGTTTTATGAATGTTAGCATACACATAAATGACAGCACAGTTTTTAAAGTGTCCATCAATACCAGCATCTTTTTTGCTCCATTACTCCCAAAAAATACAAAAAATTGTTATTGTTGCAATTGTAATTGAATGAATCATTAATTTTTGTTTTGTTTTGTTTAAAGGGCACCTGTGATGAAAATAAACTTTTGTAAGCTGTTTGAGCAGAACTGGGTGTCGGTATAGTGTGTCCACAGTCATATTGGAGTGACAGAAACACAATTAGTTTCTTTTTGAAAATTTAATATAGGATTCAAATCCATCCCATTTTGAGGCCTACCGCAACATGACATGGGAGTGCGGTTTCCCCACCCACTGAATTGACACGTAACAGCCACGTAACATGTCTCCGTAGTAATGCAAATAATTATATCAACAAGATAGGAAACGCGCAAAGCAACAAGAATTAAAAGTTCTGTTCAGCTTGCTGTGATCATCATCAAATGTAATAAAGAATTAGTTTTACAAGTTTCAAACATTTTTAAAATTGTGCATGTTTGTAATGAATTACAACGATTTTACCGTATACACTTTATCACTACAGCCGTGTGTCAGTAAAATTATAAAAGCAGATGCTTCAATCCCAGTTTGTGAAGGTTAAATCGGGTTTATTTTGTACAATAATTTACGGATATCCATACAGCAGTTGATATTAAAGTGAATCCTGTCACATTTGTCTTGTAAAAACAGTGCAAAGCTAAACGTACATGCTGTGTATGCATCTGCTGTGTCTGTGTGCGAAACAACATGGTGTGTGACTCATCGAAAGGCTTGAATTAACTCCACATCAAATAATAATTGGGAAAGTTTTTATTGTAGTATTTCTCACAAACGTTACGTGAGATCTGCTTCCTTCATGTCTGTCACTGTGCTGATTATCTGCCGAGGCAGAGATTGAGGCACACTCTGATTGAGGAAACAGTAGGCAGCAAGGACTAGAATTAAAGGCACAGGCAACAAAAATAGCAACAATGTGTTCAGAGCAGAACATTCCAATGTTCTAAAAGATATAGTAAATATTCTGAGTTTTGAGCTGAAACTATACAGACACATTCTGGAAACACAAAAGACATATCTTAAATCTTGAGAAAGAGGTAAAATAGGTGCCCTTTAAAACATCTGATGATGTAGAATAGATCATCCATGTTATTTTAATTCCACACACATTTACCATATATTTAGATTATGCTCTTGTGCTGATATTTAGGAAAACTTTAAACAGTGCCTTGAAATGCCCATTGTTATTTATTCAACATGTTGATGTAATTTACACTGAAACGAGAAGACAAAAATAATGACCAGGACAAATTATGCCCTGAAATTTGGAGTCCTGTCCCACAAATTGTAAACAGTGTCATTCAAAACAGAGAAATATCAATAAAAATATAAAACTGTTATTGCCTTTTAAATATCCATTTGCATGGCTGTTAATTTCCAGTGGACAAAGATTAAACATGTTTATTTATTTGTTAAAACATTAAATTATTATATTCACAGTTTTATGACTGTTGATAACATACAGACACATGTAAAGCAAAGGGACCAGTTAATTAAAAGTGAACTGCTACACTGGCCTGGACTTCTTTGCACAAGTATTTCCCATTTAAAACAGTTAAGGTAAAGATGAGTCCAGTAAAAGGATTAAAAGTCTATTTCATCCAGTATATTCAGTTCTTTATGTTTAGTAGACTTAATAGTTCCTGTCAGATAAATTGCATTGTATTACTCAAACTTCTAAAGTCAAACAGTTACTAGCAATTAATTGTATATTATGTAAATTACTTTGATAATACTGAATGCATCTCTTGCTTGTGTGTTCTGAATTGTCCCCTAAACTTTACATCTGCTATGCCGCAAGATAACATAAACATTTGGTCACTCAATTGACATTAAGTTAAAACTATTATACAACGTTTTAACACCATTAAAACAGCTAATAGCATTTTATCATCATCACAACATCTCCAGAGGACTTGAGGTTGATAAAGTCATTATAACAGGCTTTGACATCTTTGCAAAACTTTTGGGTTCCCAGGAGACTCGTTTTTCTGCAAAATGACTGACATGGTTGATAATGTCAGCTTACTCATTGTTAAAACAATGAAGATTTCCAATATTATTGTAAACAATTATTATCATCCACCTGTCTCATACTGTTTCTTTTCTGACAATGAGTGTGTTTCAGAGTATATACAGCAATCAGAGAGTGAAATTCAATACCTTTTAAGACCTTTTTTAACACTCTTTCCATACATTTTAAGACCTCATAACCACTTTGGGATTCAACCGGAAACACTGACGAGATTTTAACCCATATTTTATCTACTAAACATTAATGTAAAAAACTAAACCAAAACTAAAACATTATTCATATACTAAATACAAAATCTAGCAGGTTGGCACCTATAGATCTGCAGGAATCGATAGATCTGTCAAATCTAGCAGGATTTTATTGATGTCATAAAATACACAGCATCCTGATATTTGCAGATTTAATTCAGGCAAACTTTAGCATACTACCATACTCTGCATAATCAAATATGACATCAAATTTTAATACTTTTCAAGGGCCTTAAATTTCTCTACATTGATTTCTCAACTTTTAATACTTTTTAAGATCCCGCAGACACCCTGTGTTTACATAGACACCAACACTCTGATTTTAATATGATTAAGACAATACTTTAATTAGGAGTCTACCTTGTAACCGAGATTTTTGATGACATTAATCTGACTACAGTTATCATTATATTAAACACAAATCGAATTAAGACGTGGAGTATTTATATTGTAGTCGCATTAATAAAGTGCAGTACAGACATGATAACACCTTAAACTATTATAGTCGTGTAGGACTTTTTTGCCGCATAATTTGCGACAGGATAGTCCATACCCACACAAGGCTGTTTCACACTATTCTCTGTGCCTACTAAGTAAGTAAAGGACCACACACACACACATTTCCAAAAGCACACACACAGTGAACTCCTGGAAACTCGTCACACCTGTTATCATCTTTACTGAACAAACTTTTATGCTAAAATTATTCTTTCAATTTGGCATGCGGTATCAAAATCCATTGAAACAACACTCTCCCACCAATTCTTACTTCATACTCACATCCATTACCTCAGAGTCTGTCACAGGGGCATGAATGAAATGTTGCTGAATGAAAGTGAAACTGCTGAACTGCAGTTAAAATAAAAAAAAATTAAAGCCAAAATTGACATGAAACTTCAGAGGAAATATTGGATAGTGTGTCTATCTGGTATAACATGTAAAACAGGAACATGAACGTTCTAAAAGCAACTCATAGATTAATCATATTATTCCTTTATTTAAATTAAGGTAAATAATTTGATTGCTGATGTCCATGTAACCATAGTAACTGAATCAATTCAAGTCATACAAACTTTGTGTACTGTATGTCTTCCAATACACCTTAAACCCTAGTGTGCTTTGGTCTTTAAACCCAAATCTCCAATCATACCTGGCAATCACAAACAGCACGCAGCTCACTCCCAGACAGGCCAACAGCACGTACATCCAGATATCGGGGGTGAGGGGGTTGAGGAAGGAAAACACCCCTGGATTGGTGCCGTTTGGTTTGCGGTACAGTATGCTGATCCCCAGGGTCATGAAGGGTTTGGAGAAGTCAATAACCTTCTCTCTGACATAAGTGATGGTCAGGGGAGCGACGGCCAGGTCAGCTATCTAGAAAAGGGATAAAAAGAACTCATTTTGACTGCTGGTAGAAAAAAATGCATATGGATGCAGCTAATATTGTAGTTCACTTCACTGAGATGTAAACAAGTGGTGCCTGCAGGGATCTATCCCACAACAGGGCTTTGATAAAAAAATGACTGTCTGTTTGAAGCCTTCTGTTGTTTGACAAAGTTCATTTGAAGTAAACTTGTGCAAAATGGCTGTATTGTAGACTGTGAGATGTTTTCCCTTATCATACTGGAAAATAAAATAGATAATGAAGGTTAAAAAAGAAAAATAAGACACAAAGCTATTTTTTATTAATATATAAAAACAGATTTTTTACAGAGAGATGAAAGCACAAATGTCATTATTTGTTAGTCTTTTTATTGGGCTACTTGCACAAAACCTAAAAGTAATCAAAATATTTTAGTTTTGATAAATCACCTGAGAAGAGCCTCATTACAAAAACCATTTATCATAAATGAAAATAGCTTGATTAATTAGTTTTTACATAAAAAAAATCAATAGTTCAAAAAAAAAAATTAATAAAAAAGCAAAAATAAAACAAAACTCAAAAACAAAACAACTTGTGACCTCATGAGCTGTTTTTTAAACAAGAAAAAACTAAACTAAAAGCAAAAACAAAAACAAAAACATAACAAACCCAAAAACAAAACAACTTGTGGCATCATGGGGTTTAAAAAAAAAAAAAACAGCAAAACAAAACAGCAAAAACAAAACAAAAAAAGCCTTATGTGACACAATATGTTGTTTTTCAAACAAAACAAAGCAAAACAAAAAGCAAATACAACAAAACAAACAAAACAAAAATAAACAAATCAAAAACATAACAAGCAAAATAATGCAAAGCAAAGCAAAACAAAACCCCAAAACAAAATTACTTGTGGCATCATGACATTTTATTAAAAAACAAAACAAAGCACAGCACAGCAAAAGAAAACAAAGTGCTAAAAGAAAACAAAAAAGACTTATGTGACATAATGTTTTGTTTTTCAAACAAAACAAAACAAAGCAAAACAAAAGCAAATACAAAAAAAAAAAAGCAAAACAAAACCCAAAAACAAAAAAACTTTTGTGGCACCATGGGCTGTTTTTTCTTTAAACAAAACAAAACAAAACAAAACAAAACATAAAACAAAGCAAAAAAAAAAAAACAAAAAAAAAAAAAACAAAGCAAAGCAAAACAAACCAAAAAAAATTAAATAAAACTACTGTTATGTGGAATCATGGGATCACTCACGTGGTCGATCAGCTCCCGAACCATGCCATTCCACTCGCCTTTGTCATTCTGAGCCCCATATTTGCCATCAGTAACCAGCTTGACTTCGTAGGTGAATCCCAGGATGTTAGAGAGCTCCTTCAGCAGGTCCAGACAGTAGCCCTCAAAGCGGTCATTCCCATATAACACCTTGTCTGACTTCTTATACATAACATACGGGTTCTCCTGTTTAAAAGAAAAAGCAGCAAGTGCTTTAAGTAAATGTAGTGCATACAAGCAAAACAGATTTCCAAGGTAAAGTTAATTGGCCAAATAAGATTATAAGAGAACAGCTCAAAATTACTCAACATTGCTGTTATTATACTAAACTATTTCTTAACATGCTTCTGTGTCTAGTTGAGGTCAATACCTTTACCTTTTACTCAACTATTGTGTTGCTCTTTATAACATAGAAAGTGTTTTAAAATATTTAATCCAATTAATTAATTAAATCTGAAACCAAATTAAATTTTGCTACTTGAAATAAAATGTTGACAAATATTTTTTTTTTACAATTTTTTTTGAGCTTTTTGTCAATAAAATATTTATAATTTTCATTTAGCTTAGATTTTGCTCATCTATATAACTAAAAAAAAAAAGACTAAAACATGCTAAAATTAAGGCAAAAACATAAAATAAAATAAATTTTAAAAATTACATAAAAACTGATTGTATTTTTTTTTTTACCAGAATGGTGGTGACGATAAGGGTCCTGTTGGCCAGAGAATCTGTGATGTTTTTATTGTCTTTTATCTCAGTCAGGTTGAGGCCTGTGTACGAGTTCCACACTCCAATCTAACAATACAGTACAAAAAAGCACACGAGTATAGTCTTTGTCAGTGTAGACCACTGTTTAATAATAATAATGAAAAAAATAGGTCAGGAAAGGAAAGGTAAAAATGACAAAATGAAAGGAAATTAAAGAATCTAGTCCTAATTCACTAAACCCATTTGATTGTATAATTACTTCTCAAAACCTCAGAAAAGCACTCAAGCACTCAGCTTCCATTTGATTCGTTTTATGCAGAAAATATTAAATCACTAAGAGGGAATTATAGTGTTTCTTTTTACTTTAAAACATAAATATTCTAAATATTTTGTTCAATCAATCAATCAATCAATCAATCAATCAATCAATCAATCAATCAATCAATCAAATTAAGCAGTCAGCCAATCAATCAATCAATCAATCAATCAATCAAATCTACCTCCATTAAATGGATGTTAAAAATAAATATATTGTGTCTAATATGCACACTTAAATAGAAAACACAATGACATTAGCATTGTTTGAGATATATAGGCAGCATCATGCTGTAAATGGTTCAATAATGTAGTATCTACAGTATGTCTGCTGTATTAAAAGGTGAAATAGTTCCTTTGAAATATAAGACTTAATTCTCCAGGGCAATAAAGTAGAATAAGATCTGTAACTGCTTTTCTACAGAAGTTTTTCTGCAACCGATGGGCTTTTCTGTTATCTCCATCATTATTCAAATGAACGGCCTTCAAATATGAATATGAAACACAAGAAGCATAAAGACATGAAGAATGTGTAAAGATGTGAAGATTTGGGAGCAGGTCTCTGAAAGGATTTGCCTTCTGCAGTGCCACAGATTCCCGAAAATGATTATTTATTTGTTTTAAAGGTATAGTTCACCAAAAGAGTTGAATTGTCATCATTTACTTCACACGTTTAAAACCTGTTAAGAGTTCCTGTCTTCACTTGCACACAAACAAAAAAAGACATTTTGAAAAATGCTGGTTGCTGGGGGTTTATTGACTTCTATACCCAACAAAAACAGAACGCTGCCTTAACATAGTGATCTTCCTACAAAGTTGTACCAACCCTGTAAAAAGGTTGAGAATCTACGTTGTTGCTGAAGGTTGTCACAACGGTATCATAATGTTGCCATTTAAACAGCCGTTGCTTTAGGTCAGAGGTCACCAACCTATTGGAAACTGAGAGCTACTTCTTGGGTACCGATTAGTGTGAAGGGCTGCCGGTTAATAAATAACAAATTTTTCTTAATTTACTTTTAATTATATGTTATTATTAATAATTAATAATATTCATTTATGTGATCATGTTAATTATTTTTAGTTGTTTTAGTAGTTGTCAACAATGATTTAACAAGTGAAATAAATATCAATATGCAACACTTTATTAGTCTGAATTTGTTTTTAAAGTGTTTTTTTAAATATATAACTTAAATAAATTTTCAAATTTAGACCAATGCAAGTGTGATTTAAAAAGAATACCTATAAAAATATTTGATGCAGCTTACTCATATGTGGTGGTATGGTGAGCTATTTTTAGAACAGGCCCGCGGGCAACACATGTGAACCTGGCGGGCTACCATGTTGGTGACCCCTAGTTTAGGTTGTGCTTAGGCTGCATGGACAACCACTGTACAACATTTACTCATCATCAATGAATCAGTTTAAAATTCAACAGACCGTTCGGCATCTTATTCAACAACGACCGAGGAGAGGTGAGAATATTGCTTTTTTATCTTGCTAAATAAGACATCAGTGGTCATTTGTGTAGTCCTGCTGTGTCAAGCTCTGATCTGTCCTCTCGTTCACTGCCTATGTTGACTTGTGGCTGCTGTGGATCCTCCTCTGAAACTGGATTCTCTATTAGATTGGTTACTTTCTTTGACTGCGTTCTCCATACTACTCCTGGCCTTCGGCTGCGCTCCACGGGCTGCTGTATTCTCAAGTCCAGAGCTTCGATGCCCAGTGTCCAGTGTTAATTATTTAATATAATCTAAACCTAATTTTACACTGTTTGCTTATAACTAGATCTGTATTTGGTCACACTTCATAATAAGGTTGATTAGTTAATGTTAATAAATGCATTTACTAACATGAACAAACAATGAACAATACATTTACTACTTTTTTTGTTCATGTTAGTTAATGAAAATACAGTAGTTCATTGTTAGTTCATGTTAACTCATGGTGCATTAACTAATGTTAACAATCATGGACTTGGATGTTAATAATGCATTAGTAAATGTTCAATTATGATTAATAAATGTTGTACATGTGTTGTTCATGATTAGTTCATGTTAGTAAATGCATTAACTAATGAACCTTATTGTAAAGTGTTTTATTTATTGTACCCTGTATTTTATGTATTTAATATTGTGAAATATATTATAAAAAAGTTATATAATATACATTTGTGTGGCATTTTTAAATTTAAAGGTTTTGTCACCGACTCGGTCCCGGTCATTCCCCTCGCTGGCCAGCAGAGGCCACTATCTCCGGACTTTTAGCATTACATCATCCATCTACACTGATTGCGCATACACCTGATCTGAATCATGTTAACGACCCACGTACCTCTTATAAGCCGCACTCAAACACTCAGTCAGTGCGAAGTCTTGTTCAGCCCCGGCCAGCATTACTGAGCGTTATATCCAGCCTGATCTCTTGTGTACGACTCCAGCCTGTCTCTTACTCTGCTTCGCCTTCTGCCTGCCCATGACCCACGCCCGATATACGGACTCTGATTCTCGCTGCCTTCCCTCGACCCAAGCCTGATACACGGACTCTGATTCTCGCTGCCTGCCCACGACCCATGCCTGATATATGGACTCTGATTCTCGCTGCCTGTCCTCGACCCAAGCCTGATACACGGACTCTGATTCTCGCTGCCTGCCCTCGACCCAAGCCTGATACACGGACTCTGACTCACGCTCACTGCCCTCTACTCATGCCTGGTAATTCACTCTGTGTCTGTTCACCGTCATTCCTGAAACCCTTACTACTACTGTGGATGTGTGTGTGCACCCAGGTGCATATTGTGTGTTTGAGTGAGATTGTGATCAATAAATACTGCATAATGGATCCCTCCGTGTCAGTCTCCACGTTACAGGTTTACATATGCAGTTATTAAATTAGAAGAGGAAAAATGAATAAACAATATTTAAAATTCTGACAGCTTATCCTGTATTCTAGGAAGTATTGATAAACTGCCAGGAAAATAAGCATTAATACATGTAGTAAGAACGTTGTTTCACGCTTGATGAATGTCACACTACAATGTTGCTTACATTTCTTTGTTGTAACAATGTAGCGAGCACGTAAGTTGTACATTGTTCTACATACATCGCTACAACGTAAATGTGTTTGTTGGGTAGTATTTCATTATATTCCAATTATCTATTTTTATGTTCAACAGAAGAATGAAACTCATAAAGGTTTAAAACCACCGGGTGGGAAATAAAGGATGAGGTCAATTTCATTTTGAGGTGAACTATTACAATACACTAGAGTTTATGGTTGTTTAGAAGTAAATTATCTCATCACAAAAGAAAATTATAGTTCAAACAAGATCACTTTTATTTAGGCTAGAAAATGCATTAAAGGAATCAAATGTTTTGAGGGATTTTTTTTTCTCCCAAAACACCTTTGGAAGCTTGAGTTCATAAATAATGTTCAATACAAACAGCCAGGTGGGACTTTTTCTTAATCTCTTAATCCTTTTTAAGCATACTGTTTAATGTTTTGTTCATTTGTGTTATAAAATTGAACAAAAGTTGGCAAATGACGAAATGATGTTAATAACGATGATGCAATAACAAAAGCCCATTCATTTCTAATCATCTGAGAGAGATTAAACTAAAACTAAAAATAACAAAAACAAAAATATGATCCCTTAAAAGGAGAAAGTCAGCTTTAAGAGAATTAAACTGCTTGACGAAGGGCTTGCCTTTCTGCGTTCGATAAACCCTTTGTTAGCACAAGCCTAATCTAGTCTGTGTTTATGTATGCCACTTGTCACACAGACTCGTATAGGTCTGAAATGAGCGACTTATTCAAATGAACTTTAAAAGTAGATTAGAACGGCTCTGCAAATATCTGCCTGAGGATTAATGCACGTTTTTTTTTCTGCACGCCTGAGCTGGCTTTTATAGAGATGTGTTACTTATTGAGGCATGAAGCATTGTGGGAAAAAGAGCGTCCGTTTTACAGTGCTGGATATGGAGCATGCTGATTTAACTGTCATAACTATAACTGGCACACATTATGCGTCTCTGCAAGACGTTTTGGCAGAAGTGACTGGCATAAGGATTTTTCTGCAGGGAAAGGGAAGCCGATGAAAGGGCAGCGGGTTTGCTGAAGTGAATTTCACACAGGGGAGGAAATCCAAGCTCTCCACAGGTTTAATCACAAACTCAGGGAATGAAACCAAGACTGGAACAAACCTTTGTCCATAATTTATTGGGTCGTGATGCGCCATCAGCCACTCGCTTTTAGGAAGAATTGAAGAGTCGTGTAGTCAGCATGAGAGCAGCAATTTCAAAACAAATCAACCGGCTAATACATACTTCTGATGTCAGAATGACACAACTAAGGATCTATGTCAATCCATTTAACCTCTTAACTGTCACCAGGTGGCACGTTTTTCAGTATGGGGGTTAAACCCCTACTTTTTTCAAAGGACATGCTTTGATTTTTAACGACCACAGAGAGTCAGGACCTCAGTTTAATGTCTCATCCAAAAGTTGACACTCACTGAGCAGTATAGATTCCCCATCAATATTCTGGGGTGTTAAGACTCACACAGACAGCAGGGTGAGTGCCCGTTGCTTCCCTCATTTACACCACTTCTGGCAGTAACCTAGTTTTCCCATGTGGTCTCTCATCCAGGTACTGACGGGGCACAGCACTTCTTACTTTTAGTTACTTTACTCTTAGAATACTTTAGATTATTTAATAAAATAATAAATAAAATATTTCCAGTTTCTATTTTGGTTTTCAACAAAGTGCATCCAGAATTTTAATTTCGGCACAGAATTTTTTATTTCGGTGCATCCTTATATACATCATATACCATTTTAGGTATGAATTGAACAAAAATTGAGTGACAGTTAAAGAGGCCATATGAAGAATACGTAAGACAAAAGTAAAACAATACAAATATACAAAATATGACAACCCAAAACATAGAAATCATTCATTTTTTTGTAGTAATGTGGTCCAACAGTCTGATGTTGGTCACTAAAAATAATGAAAGGAAAGTCATGTGAGAGGAGGCAATAGTTGCATTACACTATGAATTTGCATGTTTCCAAACCTAAATTAACTAAATAATGGCATTATTCTCTTAAATATCATTACTCTAATAAAATAAAACTTGACATTGTCTGTAATCTGTTTCTGTTGGTCTGAAAAATTGGAAAAATTTCCAACAGTCAGCCCAATATCACAAGGAAACATAGCTGTTTTTTCATCCTACAAGAAAAGTGGCCAATTCATACAAATTCATATGATTTTATTCATATAATCTTCAAAAGAAGTTGTGCCAAAAAAAACCACCCCTAAACATTGTAATGTAATGTTTAATGAGATCATACAAGTTCATACAAATTAGCCACTAAATCAAAAAGTATAAAATGATCATGAGATTGCATTGGAATCAGTCAGTTTACTTCTGCAATCAAAATTGGGCATGAAATACAATGTCACTGTTTCCAGAGAAAGTCACATTTTTTTATTGTCATGTCCCTCATCTGGAGGTATTTTAATTCTAAATAAAAATACACTAAATTTATTGTCCCCAAACATAACAATAAGTGACATTAGAATGGCATTTTAACCCCAGAACTAGAAAATTGGATTTCCATACCATAAATAAACAAGAACGGCGCACCACTAAAGAGATTCTTTGTGGAAAACTATAAGCTTTGTAACTTAGATCTCACACACCCAGTCAATGGTGTTTCTGTGTAAACTATAAGAGCAGCAGCAGACGTTGACCGCCTCTCATCAGTGTCCAGCAGAAGAGACTCACCTTGGCCGTCCCGTCCTCCTTCAGGCTGATGAGGTCTAAGTTGAACTCTTTCCGCAGCCCATCAGTCTTGTTAAGCACTATCCGTCCTGTCAAACCATCCCACTGGGCCTGAGGCACAAAAACATTGTACAATGAGAATGATGCACAACATCGCTTTCACTGCCGTGTCTTTCAGTCATTGTGGTAATGGAATATTATGCATCCTGAGGGTTTAGTCGTTTGTTGACAAAAAAAAAACCCTCAAGAGTTTCAGCGAAACATTTTGCTTGTCAATTACATCTTAGCTGAATGGATTTTGTGCTGATAAATAGCCTGAATAAAACAACTTGGATGATGTGCTTTAGGTTTGGCTAAATGAAAAAGAGAACTGTATATTACATCAAGCCACGCCACAGTTTTTACTGATTAAGCTGTGTTCAAATTCAGCAGATCTAATGTAAGGGAAAACCGAAAACGTAACTTCAGTGTTACAGTAGCTGCTATTTGCACTGACAATGAAATAATTATTAAATATAAGGGAAAACAGCAAGATTTAAATGTGACATTAGATATACAGGAGTCAAGTAAAAACATCTCTCTTCCAGAACTCCCTTCTGTAGTGTAATATTTACTATTTTATCATTTACCCAAAGTGACAAAAAAATAAGGAGAACAATAGAAGCAATTAAACACTATTAATACATCAAAACAAGTACATTCAAAATCGAATTAAGAATTATGAATAAAACTAATTAAAAAATACAGTAAACAGTAAAAATGCATTGTTATTGTACTTTTAAATAACTTTTTCTATTTCAAAAATGTTGATTACAAATAGGCCGATACGGTGGCTCAGTGGTTAATGAATGAATGAATGAATGAATGAATGAATGAATGATTACAAATAAAATATTTTGCAACATTGATGTGTAAGTTTAACTATAATGTCGCTACTGATTAATTCAATGATCAATAAATTAAATATTTAATTCTTTAAAAAATTCTAAATGTAATTTATATCTATTAAACTGCCCTCTTATATTAGCATTTTTGTTGGGTCAGATTTCATAACAATATTATACGACATCTGCATTATTTGATTTAAGTTAATGTAACAGCTGTTTGTAGTTCAGTGGAAATGAGGATCTGCATGAAGATATTGCAATAAT
Organism: Danio rerio; assembly: GCF_052040795.2. NCBI lineage: Eukaryota > Metazoa > Chordata > Actinopteri > Cypriniformes > Danionidae > Danio > Danio rerio. The sequence continues at coordinate 29,196,417 of NC_141030.1, forward strand.
AAAGTAAGTATGAGAGATACATTTTAGACTCTTTTTACTTATCAACACTTATAATGTATCTAAGAGATAAATGTTTTTTCCATACTTAGTTTATATTTACTATTGAAGTTCATTTTACTAGCTCATTTCTTAAAGGGATACTTCAGCTAAAAATGAAAATCTGTATACCATTTACTCACCCTCAGTTTCAAAGCTTTATGAGTTTGTTTTTCTGTTGAACTCAACATACAGTAATATACTGTATTTTGAAGAATGTTGGAAACCAGTTGCCATTGACATCCATAGTTGGAAAACATCATGAAAGTCAATAGGTTTGCATCATTCTTCAAAATATCTTTTGTGTGTGTGTGTGTGTGTGTGTGTGTGTGTGTGTGTGTTCAGCAGAGGAAAGACATTCAAAGAGTTTTGAAACAAGTAATAAAGTATGACAGAAGTTTAATTTTTGGATAAACAATCCTTTTAAGAGGTGTCTATCCACTTGTTAAGTCGTGACGTATCAGTGACATATGGAATACTGTTTCCGGGTTCAAGCTGCTACTCATTTGAATTGAGAAAACTGTTGTTTATGACCACTTTTTTAGTCATATTACACATTAAAAGTGAGTTTTATATAAAATCATGGAGAACACAACAGTCTCTGGACTTGCTGCATCACAGGCACCAATATTTTAACAATTTAGGAAAAATGTATCACTTTCTGGCCATCAGAATTATTAGCCCCCTGTTTATTTTTATTTTTAACAGAAAAAAAATTTTCAACACATTTCTAACATAATAGTTTTAATAACTAATTTCTAATAACTGATTTATTTTATATTTGCCATGATGACAGTAAATAATATTTTACTAGATATTTTTTAAGACACTTCTATACAGCTTAAAGTGATATTTAAAGCCTTAACTAGGTTCATTAGGTTAACTAGGCTGGTTAGGGTAATTAGGCAAGTTATTGTATAATGATGGTTTGTTCTGTAGACTATTAAACAAAAATATAGCTTAAAGGGGCTAATAGTTTTGACCTTAAAACTATTTTTAAAAAATTAAAAAATGCTTTTATTTTAGCCGAAATAATTTAAATTAAAACAAATAAGACTTTCTCCAGAAGAAAAAATATTATCAGACAAACTGTGAAAATTTTCTTGCTCTGTTAAACATCATTTGGGAAATATTTAAAAAAGAAGAAAGAATTAAAAGGGGGGCTAATAATTCTGACTTCAAATATATATATATATATATATATATATATATATATATATATATATATAGCGATAGTGATTTTCGAATTAAATTAAATTAAATTAGTTTGTAAACGTTTATTATTATCATTTGTTGAGTCTCCCCATACAGTTTGATATGGCGCTTGGACCCGGAAGTTGCTTCGCGTGACATCACACTTAATAAGTGAATAGTCTGAATATTTATTGGACTTGCATTGACTTTAGCATAAAATATATTTTGTTAATAAACAGGGTTTTTCATATTGTTTTTGACAGCAGCGCAGTAAAATTGTTGAAATAACACCATAAAAAATGATTTCAAATTTAATTCAAACACTTTCAAGGACTTTTGTTTGATTTTAAGTACTTTCCAGGCCTTGAATCCATAAATCTAAAATTCAAGTACTTTTAATAAGCAAGGAAACCCTGAGTCAATATAATGTTACCTCTAATAACCAACTAAAATAATGAAAAGTTAAACATACTGTATAATCCACACAGAATACAATGCAAACACATTCATGGTTGAATAAAAATCAAAAGCAACATTTTCTGAATTATTGTCAAGCACTCTTCCCAACATCCTATACTGTAGTCAGGCCTCACTGTTTATTGTTTCCCCCTAAAACACCTAGAACATTAAGCTAGTGTACCTTCATTTCATTTCCCCCAGCTTTTGTTGTACCAGAAACGAGAGAAAACAATCCCAGAATTCAATCAGCAGAGGCAACTAAGGAAGAGTAATAGCCTTGTTGGAGCCCTCTCTACCTTTGATAAGTGGCTGGAAGATCAGGAAAAAACACTTGTGTTCTCAAGGTTGCAGCGTTTCTCTGAGCACGTCTCAAAATAAGAGGCAACGGCTGGCCTTCAACACGTCACCAGCCCTGCTCAGGTGGATACAGCTCACTATTTCCCAGAACACCTGCAGACTTCATACTGACCTCCAAGTGAACTATTTCCACCTTTGTAGGAAGCTGAAATAATGGAGCCGCTGGAGACGAGTGCTGCATTGCATCCTAATGCCACTTTTTATCTTTTTAAAATGCTTTTGGTTTTATAAAAATGACATTGGAAATTGACTGATGTGTCATTGAGTTGACCCCTGGATCAACGCAGGTGCCTTTGCTCTAGGCCAAAACAGAAGGAGATCATGGAGAAGCTCTTGTGGGGTTTGAAATCATAACCTTATGGGTTATCGATACACATTCATCCACAAGCCTACACCAGCACTTCTTAGATAAAACATCCCTGTCTGGGACTTTCAGCATCTCTACAAGATCAAGCCTTGTGGGTGGAATACTGGTCTGTTAGCGTTGATATACTGTCATATCCACTGAAATGCAGTGGTGGCTAAAAATGACCAACTGACCAGTTACTATAAATGTCTCTGCTTTCTGGCGTGAGAGAAGAAATGTTTCAGCATTAAGCTTGACATAAAAATGAATATTATTATTTATTTTTAAAAAAATGAGGGAAAAAAGATTTGCATACAATTAATATAATCAAGATTGGAGCACTAATGAATCCTGGAATTATTTCATTAAAATGTCATTTATTTATGTTTATTGTTTTTAAATTGCATTTATCATAATTAGCTTTATTTGTTACTGGCTAAAAATATTTTAAATAAAATTTAATTACAAGTAATATTTTTTTTATTTATATATGCATTCATTTATGTGAGGTCCGGGTGTGCTCTAGATGCGTGCTGTTGTCCTTGTGTGTTTGTTGTTTTGTTGGTGGCATGGTGTTTCGTTCCCAAAGCTCCAGTCTAGTCATTTTTGGTTGGCATTGGGATCGGAACATACATGTTGCATGTGTGAGTGTCATTGTTTAACTCCTTGTCCTGTTGTCAAGTTTGTTTGTTTATTTATTTTGTTAATGTCTCGCCACTCTGGGTAGTTTGTTTTGCTTTTTATTTTATTTTATTATAAATAAAAACCCATTTTCCCTGCACTTGAGTCCTCTCTCCTTTCCCCACCAACTGAACGTGACACTTCCAGCCGCAACACACTACGGGGAATAATCCATACAGTATATGTTTTTCAAATCTATTGCATTTGTTATTATAATTCAATGGGCGAGGCAATGGCGCAGTAGGTAGTGCTGCTGCCTCACAGCATGAAGGTCACTGGTTTGCTGGTTCGATCCTCGGCTCAGTTGGCGTTTCGGTGTGGAGTTTGCATGTTCTCCCTGCGTTCGCGTGGGTTTCCTCTGGGTGCTCCGGTTCCCCCCACAGTCCAAAGACATGCGGTACAGGTGAATTTGGCAGGCTAAATTGTCTATAGTGTATGAGTGTATGAGTGTGTGTGTGTGTGTGTGTGTATGTTTCCCAGAGATGGTTTGCGGCTGGAAGGGCATCCGCTGCATAAAAACGTGCTGGATAAGTTGGCGGTTCATTCCGCTGTGGCGACCCCAGATTAATCAAGGGACTAAGCTGACAAGAAAATGAATGAATGAATGAATCATAATTCAATGTAATTATTATTGTTTAGGGCTTTTTAAACATGGAAAGGGTGGTTTAGGATTTTAGGATAAAAATAAATGACATAAAATCAATCATAAATATTTAGGAGTGTGCACTATTTTTTAGACCACTGATCAACTAACCACTTTTTTATGTGGGTAAAAATGGAATAAAATTATATTCGAAACACTAAATGTTGTAGATTTTGCTTATTAAAACAGTCATTATTTTTATAATTCCTATTAATTAATACAAATTATACTATTTTTAAACATAAAAAAATGAGTGTTTAAAAAGAAAATTAAATGTGTTTTTTAATGGAAAACACTGGGTTTAGGACTTTTTAATGACTATAATAAATAATCAGTGTAACTTTAAAGTAAAACTAGTTTGCCACTTGATTATTGCAACACTTAAAGGGCACCTACTTAAACCCTTTTTCAAGATTTAATATAAATCTTTTGTGTCTCCAGAATGTTTCTGTAAAGTTTCAGCTCAAAACACTAATCAGATCATTTATTATACCTTTTTAAATCTGGGAAATTTGAGCTGTTATAACATTGTAGCCGGTGCCTTTAATGCGAATGAGCTGGTTCTCCCCGCCCACCGATCTGACGTGTGTTCCCGTAGATAAACAGCACTGTGACAGAAAATAATGAAGCAGATCTCCCTAACTACAGAAAGAACTTTCCCAATGGTTATTTGTAGTATTTGTTGTGGAGTTAATTCAAGCCTTTCTGCAATGATGAGTTACTCAATTAACAATGTTGCTAAATTAACAAAGTTCGCTTGCGTGCACATACACGTTAAGCTTTGCACTATTTTTGCACAACAAATGTGGCAGGATACACGTTCATATCCACCACTGTATGGATATCCGTTAAGTAACAAGCCGGAATTGAAGCGTCTTCTTATAAAATTTTACTGACACTGTGTGGCTGTGGTGACAAATTACAGCAATTTTACTATCTTTATTACAAACATGCACCCATTTAAAAATGTTTTCAATTTGTAAAATTAATTCTTAAATCACATTTGTTGATAATTGATGATCACAGGGAGCTCAACAGTAGCTTTGCTAGCACAAGTCCTGTATTTTTGATATGATTATACATGTTACTAAAGAGACATGTTTTAAAACCTTTCTTTCAATCAATTGGTGGGTTGGGAAACCTCACTCCTACTGTATGTCACGTTGCGGTGGGCCTCAAAATGGGAGGAATTTTTAACGTCTATTTTACCGTCAGGAAATAAAAAAAGAGACTTGTTGTGTTTCTATCACGCCAATATGACTGTGGACACACTATAAATACACACAGTTTTGTCCAAACAGCTTACAAAACTTCTCTTCTGTAGATACTTTAATGATGACAACTTAAATCCCTAACAGGTTTTGAAATGCAGAATGGGGTAACCTAAATATGTGTCAATAGGTGCCAAAAGTAACATTATGATACTTATGTTTCACTTCTACCCTACAATTTTCACCCAAACAGGGTAAAACACCATCAAAAACCTCCACTACACGTGTAACTACAGCTGTGAGTCTCACATGCAATGCCCTTTCGGCAGAAATCATATGCACTGTAATAAAATCAGTGCTTCTTAAATGAAGTGTAAAAACATTTCTCCCCTTCTCCTGCTACAGTACAGGAGCCGCATAATTTGAAATTATATGGCACATGACCCATTCTGTAGGTTATTTCCTCATAAAAGCCGAAGCAAAACAGCACTGATCAGCATCTCCTGCCCAGCGGGTCGACATAAACAAATACTACATTTATACTCGTTCAGCCTGCTGTCAAGGTTGATTAGCGGCGCCGAAATTCACATTATAGTACTTAAGTGAGTGAAAATGACTTAAATAGACAAGACAAGCAAGAACACAAGTAAACGAAATGAAGAGGGCTTTTTTTCATTCTGGCAATCTTTTTAAAACACTCCTGTCTTGTTGCAGTAAAAATGAAGAATTTCAATGGCTACAGCATGGTAATTTTGCAATCGACAACATTTCACACATTAGGCATTTTCTAGCTCGGTGTCTGTGCTAGAGAGCAACAGCATAGTGTTTTATTGCTTTAATGGTGTTGTAATACAGAGTTTATGGGTCGTTAAAATAGAGCATCTGGACTCATTAGTGTCGTGCCTCTGTGTTGGCATGTATAGAAACTAACTCCGAGCTCGCTCAACTCAGAACAAGCCTAATTAGACACTTACACACACTTGAAGTCGAAGTGCATCATTTTTCAGATGCTCTGTATTTTCTCTCCATTCCCGGCTTGCCATGCGGAAATGAGACATGCCTTTTAAAGGTTCATTTCCCTCAAAAAGTGTAAACACTGTGGCTCTGTGCCATTTTAAAGCAGTTCTGTCTAATTGAGCATCCTGTTCCTGCTGACAACAGCAACACTGGCTCAACCTACAGGTTTGAGGCTGGAGTTGCATATTCTTTATGAAAGCAAAAATTATTCTGAAAACCTGATTGATAACAGCAGTTACATGTTTGTGGTTTCATTTCATGAAGCTAACAGAGGTCTCTATTTTAACAATCTAGGCACAATGTCTAAAGTGCATGGCACAAAAGCATTAAGGGCGTGTCCAAATCCACTATTTTAAGATTGGAAAAATACACTCTGCGCCGCGGCCCATGGTCTAACAGGGTTGTGCTTATTCTCTTAATAAGTAATGGGTGTGTTTTGAGCATAACATGCATTAAACCAATCAGAGTCTGATCTCCCATTCCCTTTAGGAGTCAGTTGAGTCACGCCATGGCCCATTTGCTACGTACATGGCGGACTTTGTAGGTGGAAAAACTGACTGGAAAACAGAAACCTTCACTAGCGAGAAAACAGTTTATCTGTGCAAGGGTAAAGAATGAGCGTCCTCCATTCAGTCTCTTTACTTTACTTCTTTATTTTTGTGGATACAGAAATGGTGTTGTACACACTCCACTGAAGACATCCATTAGCTTACATATCAATTTTCGTTTGTTAACTGCAAAGAAGTCAAAAAAACTGAGTTATATCCAAACACACATCCTACATTTATGCCCCATATGGTGATGCATTTGTCTCCAAAACCCCACAAATCGAAACTTGTATACAAATATAAATAAAAAAAACTAATATAAATAAGCATATAATAAATACTATTACTACTAATAATAAACACACAAAAATGCAAATCATCATAAATAAACAAGCCTGAAAAAAGCACCTCGGACATGAAGAAGGCATGGAGGCAGTGTTTTTTATATTTATGTAGAAAATTATTTTTTTGTAACATGGTAATCCTTTATTTTTATTTTATATTTAAAGATATTTGTGTACTGGTTTACATTCAGTTTGATTAAGCGTTTGAACCTGCATAGGCAAATGAGTACCACTGCGCTGGACTTTAAACCAGCTTTCAGTTGGTCAAGGGCAGTCTATTTCAGTTTCTCAAAATGGCAACGTGCCAACAATGCACCTTAACACACCTCCTTTATAGACCAGCACACCCATGAGTCCACAAAGTGGCGCAAATAGATTTGCTATTTAAACAACGTGGCGCAAAAAGTGAAAAATAGGGTTGCCCTGGTCTGAAAATAGCAACAAATTGCGCCAAATACATTTTGCGCATAATTGCGCTGGGTGTACGAAAGGGCCCAAAGTGCGAAATTCGTTTCTCGAAGTGCTCATGTTTGCTCACCTACATTCACTTGAAGTCAAAATTATTAGCCCTCCTAAATCTTTTACAAATCCTTCCCAAATTTTGTTTATTGGAGAGTGTTTTTCTAGACTTCTAGACATAATAATTTTACTAAACTCATTTCTTTTGTTTTGGCAATGGTGATAGTAAATAATATGTTTATACTTATTTTGCAAGATACTAGTACTTAACTTGAAGTGCCTTAAAGGCTTAACTAGGTTATTATGTTTACTAGGCAAGTTAGGATAGTTAGGAAATTTATTGGAAAATAGGTTTGCTCTGTAGACTAAGAAAATATATCTTAACAGGCTAATATTCACCTTTAAATTGTTTTAAAAAATGTAAAACTGATTTTATTCAAGTCAAACTAAAAATATATAACTCTCCCCAAAAGAAATAAGTATTATAAGTATTATTGAAAAAGAATAAAAGTTTCACAGGAGGTCTAATAATTTTGACTTCAACTATGTATTAAACAAAACCTGAAGAAGATTGCAGAGATGGTACCAGGTTAAGAATAGCTTTACAAGTGATATGTAAAATTGAATCTGGTATTTAATCATTTGAAATTTATAAAGAAGCTTTTGTGATACACCACTGAGAAGGGAAAAGACGAGACGAGACAAGTACGAGATGTAACTAGCGAATGTACTGGAACAGCTTGCACTATTAACTGTAATGGACAGTGAAAGATGATTAATACTTCACAGATGATACTACTCTGTCCGCATCCAGACTTTTAAAAAGATTTCTGATTTTCTGTCTTCTTTTGAACACAAAAGAAGAAATTTTAAATAAAGTCGAAACCCTGTAACCATTTACTTGCATAGAAGAAAAAATACCATGAAAATCAATGGCTACAGATTTCACAATATCTTCTTTTGTCTTTAGAAAAAGAAACACAAACTTTGGGTGACCTTTCCCATTAATCTGAATGAAAGGAAAGCTAACAGAATTGTTAATAGTCAGATAGTTAATTTAATACCCATTATTAGGATCTCAGTTTCATTCATTCATTTTCCTTCAGCTTAGTCCCATCAGAAATTGCCACAATGTAATAATTGTGTTAAAACTGTCTGTCTTTAAAGCCAACAACGTTATTACCCTCTTCTCCTTGGGCTTGGTCTTTTAAAATTAAATCATAGTTGAGTGTACCTGCAATTTTGTGGATTGTTAATTGTGAGGAAACTGAGATCTGGGGTGACATGGTGGCTCAGTGGTTAGCACTGTTGCCTCACAGTAAAAAGGTTGCTGGTTTGATTCCCAGCTGGGTCAGTTGTCAATTCAGTGTGGAGTTTGTATGTTCTCCCCGTGTTGGTGGGGGTTTCCTCCAGGTTGTGGTAATTCAGTGCCAATTCCACATTTCAGCGCCTAAGCTCCATACATTTCCAGACGCACGGTTTCAGCATATTGACAAAATGCAACAAATGACTGACATGTGAGGTTTTGCCAAGTCCTTGCACAGGCTAATACACAGAGATTATTTTCTATTGTTCCTGTTTTGTTGAGTTTAGTGCTTTCACAGAAGCATTCCTTAAAAAAAAAAGAAAGAAAAACTAATAGTCCTGTACCTTTTTGTTGTCCACTATTGGCACCCTGTGATCATGATGCAAACTGAGTGCAGAGAACTCAGGGTTCCAGTTCAAATACACATGGAAAACTCAAGCATGCAAATAAATTCACCCTCTGCACCACTAAGCTAAGCCACGCCATGGTGCCCCTTCGCTAATGCACTGTGGCACTTTTCATTTAAAAACAGCCATGAAGCTTTTCTAAAGCTTGCAACACTCAGACTGCTGAGACACTACGCAAGTGGAACTGAAAGCATATCTAAAAATGATGTTGAAAATACTACTCGGAACAAACTTTTTGTTCCCTTAGACACCCATTTTGAGCTCTCATGGGCATCCCATTTTGTGTTGTCAGAGTGGATGAACAAGCACCCCCACACTCCGACATGAAGGAGAAGTGTTATGACCCCTCAGTTCGAAAGCAATGATAGCATCCAACAGTGATCTGGAACTTAAAAAGATCAAAACGCAGTGGTAGTAGAATCCATGTATTTCATCTACAAATATATTTTTATGTAACCTACGGGTCAAAATCAGAAGAAAACATCTAAAGTGTTGAAGTCTAAAAGTGTTTGATACATTTTCCAACATGTCAAGCAGCATTCTAAAAGATGACAGAATTTACAGCAGAGATCAAATTTATTGAACCTTTTTTGAACACTTTATTTGTATTTAATTGTTGTAATAATGTAATAATAATCAAACAGTAATATGTAGGCCCACCCGGAATCTGCGCGTGCAGAATTCCGCAGATTTTCCACAGATTTTCGCAGATTTTTAGCCGATCATTATTCTGTTTATTTACTTGAGTAAATGTATGTAATTATAAATTTATTCAGTTTTTTTTAATTAATTTCAGTAATATTATTGACTCATGTGAAAATGTTCATCTGATTTATGTACAATGCAGTTTGTACAGTAATATTTTCTGTCTTTTACTAGATATATTATATGACAAACTTGCATTATTTACCAAATAAAGTGAATCTAATTGGATTTGCATTTTAAACATTAAATAAAAGTTAAAAAGATCTAATTTTTTTATTTCATATTTTAAGGTTTTAGTTATGATACTCTTAAAATAATTCCGCAGAAATCCGCAGACTTTTACCAAAATTCTCAGCAGAAATAGCAAAAAACGTTGACAGATTCCATCTGGCCCTAGTAATATGTAATATTCATCAAATCAAAAGCCTTTTATTTTGTGTAAAAACTTGTGTGTTTAAAATTTGAGAGGAGCAATGATTGTGGCACAAAGAGGTTTTCAGCTAAAATGTCTAAAGGTTATAGTAGTCAAAAAAATAAAAGACCACAGGACCTCACTAATCTCTTACACTGCTCTCTTGTGGTCTTGATCTGCTCTTCTTCAGTCTCTTTCACAGTTAGCTGACTGTTTCTTAACTATAACTTTGTCGCCAAGGATTTTTCTGAAATTTTCAATCAGGTTTAGGTCGGTACTTTGGGCTGCTTTTTTCGTCATGTCAATGTTTTCAGGTTTAAGAAACTGCCTTACCCATTTTGCTCTGTGACACATGTTTATTTTCTTGCACGAAAATTGCTGGCTGGTTGCATGATGAACACAGGGAAGGAACTGCATGTTGCTAAAGAAGCTTTTGATAAGTGGAGTTTATTTATAAACTAATTTCAAGAGAATCACATGGTTATGATTGCTCACGGCTGGTCCCGCATTAGCTTACCAATGATTTATCATTCAGATAATTCCTAACTCACTATAAACAACCAGAGTTTCCCCTACTCCCCCTCATGTGGAAGTCAATGGCTACAGACCCAGTGATTAGCCCTGTTGGCGCACAGCAATAATGTTTCTGGTTAAAGTCCCTACTAAAAAAAACAGTCAACATTTCTTTGCAGAGTTTGCTCACTCTCACCATGTTCGTGTGGTGACTCCGGTTTTCTCTCACAGTCCAAAAAACACGCAATCCAGGTAAATTGAACATACCAAATTGCCATTATAGTCAAGCTCTTAGCAAACCGTATGTCTCTCCTTAGCCATTTGTATATCTGTCAGTTAGCCAGAAATAAGTCAGGGGAGTTCACTGAGATCTATCTGAGCTCAAACTCCCCTCTCATCCGGCTAACAGGAGAGAGCCCAGGGCTCGAGGATCCTATAAGCTCAGGGCTCTCTCCCAGGACAGCATGCCAAACCAGCTTTATTATCAATCATCAGCTAAGTGTGAACTCTTGATGCATTTGATGTTTCTGCCATATAGCTCTAGAAGAGGCTGAACTTTTGCTCCAAACATCCCCAAACCATGACACTTCCTCCTCCACATTTCACTGACTTCTTTACACACTTTTTGGTTAGTATTTCTCCAGTTTAAAGATGAACAAACTATGGATAGACTGCCTGGCAAACCCAAGCTTGGAAGTCTGCTGCTACACATTAGTTTTGTGTTTATTTGATTATCGCTGGTTCAAACCTCCTCCCTTGAAGTATGAGTTTCACACTCATTTTTTATACTGTGCTTCTGAATATATGTAACTCATGAAACATACCTAAAAACTCCTTACGACCTCATATAGGACTAAGCCATGACCTCAGAATTTAGGAAAGCGTAGTTCTTTAATTATGATTTCCATTGTACATTTAAAGTAAGTAGTTTAACATTCAAGTGCAATGAATGAAGATATTAACTGTGAAAATATTTAATATCTACACAAATAAACTGTCAGCACCACATCACTATTCCTAGTCTAGTCTGCAAATCAAATCAATCAAATGTGTTTTGCTACATAAAGCACAATATCCTCACCTCCTTAAACAAGTTCATGAAGCGCGGGCCGTACCTCCAGGGTTTGTGTCTGTGGCACTGCAGGGAGCTCACTGTCATCTGTGTGGCCCGCTGAGACGCCACAGCAACCATGAACACTGCGTCATACATGAGCGCAGCCGCTGTCTGTGGAAAAAAGATGATTTTTCACACAAAACATACTCTTGGTATAACCAAATTCCACATTAATGCATTACACACAGAAGGTGTTTTCGTTTGCCAATCCACAATACATTATGTAATGCCATTTAGGTTTAATTTAACCGAGAACCGAACCCCTTTCTGGTCCCCTGCCACATACACCTTATGTTTTTCTGAATGTTATTCAGTGCTAGAATGTGACCTGGATGGTAAAAATAGATTTGAATAAATCTCCCGATGCTTTCTGCTTTAAGCCCTTCATGCATGTCTAATGAGTCTGAGTGTGCTAGCAGTATCTACAGTGCCTTCTGGAGGAAGGGTAGATTAGTCAACAGCGGTGAGACTTAATCCTGGTTATTCTAATTGTGAACAAAAGTCTTATGGAAAAAGTTAAGAACTGGTTTTAGTTACATGAATGAGGATTTTGATCAGTGTGACTGTGCATTTACACTGCCAGTGTTTGGAACCGGTCTGACTCGGAATCGCCCTGGGGTGAGTTTCCGAAAACCATCATTAGCCAACTAAGGTGGCAAGTTCTGTCGTTACAAATATAGTTTGTTGATTTAAACTGAGTTTGAACCCAATAATTAAGATCTAAACCAGGCAAAGGAATACTAATACTTCCAAATTGTATTGTTTCCAATAAAACACTATGTAAAAAGGTCTCAAAATCAAGAAGAATGATTACTGAAAAAAGTTCAGATTAAGCAGCCATAAACAAATTACTTCAATAAGTGAAGTTCTAAAAAAAATTTATATTTTTATTAATATATTGTACTCAAATGGACTACAGCATGACAGCAGGCTGATCCTCACAGTCATGATGCCGCTCATCAATCCGCTCTCAGGTTTAGGGGGTGCCAGCTGGCGTTCCATAGACCACTTCTGGATCACAGAAGCCACATACGAATCATCAAGATTCAGGAGTCGGAAGGCAGTCATGTTGACTCCACTGTAGCGGTACGGCTCAAGATCCAAAGCAAATAGATCCTGCAAGGCAATAAGAGTTGGTGTAGATTTAGCTTTAAGAGCTCTGCAAAACCTGCATGATATATATAGACTCTTCATGTTTTTCTGCACTGTAAGAGATGGAAAGTTTGATTGTGCAGCTTTAAGCCCCTCTTATGAGATCACAAATTAAGACTGAAAAAAATCTACAGAAAGTTGATTTGGAATTTCATTTCATAAAAGTAGAATTTACTTAATTTAACAAGTGATTCCTTGACAAATGAATGTGCTTGAGTATGTGTAGAGCTTTCAACTGATTAATTGTGATTAATTGCATCTGAATGTTTCTATTTAATTAATATATATGCATGTTTAATTATGATGTGTATATTTATGTAACCAAAAAAAAAAAAAAAAAAACAATAATAATAATATATATTTATACAACGGTTCTGTCTGGTTCTTGAGTCTGATTGGCTGATAGCCGTGATTTATATTTATATATATATATATATATATATATATATATATATATACATATATACACACACACACACACACACACACACACACACACACACACACACACACATATATATATATATATATATATATATATAACAAACTATAGTCATAAATAAACAAATTTGAGCAAATATATAAGTGAAAATGAGAAGCTGAGTTTATAGTTTTCTGGGAAGAGTCTTCACACGTGGCGTCAGCGTCAACGCTTCCCATTCACATTGAACGTCAAGCGTTGCCGAACTGAATTGTGGGTCTGTTGGCGCTGCTTCAGTGGCGTTGCTCGCTGCAGAAGTTGGGGATTTCTCAACTTTTTTAACGCGCCAACTAAAGCGTCAGCCAATCAAATCCCTTTATGCAAATACCCCAGCAGACAGCAGCCAATTGTGGAATTGTTTCATTGGCCCCAACATGCCCTCGGTCAAGCGTTGACGCTGAAGCCCCATGTGAATGCACGGTAACAGTATTCAGTTACAGAAATTGTATGATCAAATGTAAAATAATATTTTACAAGGTAATTAAATTAATCTTTATTAAACTTCTTTTTGCACTATGAAAATGCTTTAAACTCTCTTAAAATGCTCGCAGTCACAGGTCTTAAAACAGATGCAGATGACAAACTTTCACTCTATTTTGGTTAAATTCTGCAGTGTCTCCACGTGTTTTGACCTGTGGTTTCTGGTCAACTATAATCCCAACTAATCCCAATATTGCATTTCTTGCAATTGCAGACACAAACATTACGATACCGACGCTGAAATGATGTATTGTGCAGTCCTATTTTATGCTCTCGAAAGATGCATTCATATGTTCATAAATACAGGAAAAATTTCACTTATCATGAATTATGATTATAGTTTACAATAACTGATTTCAACTTCAGCATATTTTTAAATGTAATTTATTCATGTCATTCCTCATAATTGATTTCGAAAGGACAAAGCCCCTCTATTAATGCCACAGCAGACTCAAGAAACTCTAAACTGCTTTTCAACCTTTTCCAACATTACAATTGTCTGCCACCATTTCAGTTTGATTTTTCAATAAAAATGTCAGAATACAATTTGTGATATTTAACACCCAGTGAGTGCTGCCAAAAATAAATTAGGATGAACATTGTACAGTCTGACATGAAAAACAATTGTTGCCCAGGGCGCATAAAGTTTTCCTGTCAATGGGGTCATACCGTACAATCTGACAAGCACCAATTATGAAATTACAGAAAAAGAAGAAAACCGCTTCGCCTGCTTATCATCTAATGTTATGAAAAGCTCTGATTAATAGCAAGAAGGGAGCTTTTCAGACTCACCAATGTAGTGAAGAAGAAATGATAGTACTCCGTCATCATGCCCATTGACATCAGCTGCAAGAGACAAACACAACAAACCATGTTTCGGAAAGAATCCGGAAGAGAAAGAAAGGGCTGAGTGTGCAATAAGTCAGATTCAGCAGAATTCAAAAATAAAGGAGCATGGCACACTACTGTATTACATTTATCTGCTTTAAAGTACAACTCTGAAATCCCGCTGGCTCTCAGCACGCAAGAGCACTTCACTCTCATTTTCAATCCATTTCAAACTGAGTTCAGGAAAAGTTCAGAACGCCGCACCTGTTTGAGAAGCTCGGCGGCTACTTGGTAGGAGCAGTCGAAGATGACGTAAAACTCCTTCTCTTTCTTCATCTCCTTCAGAAGGGGGCGACTGTCGCCTCCTCCCGACGGCAGCTGGCGGATACGGATCTTCAAGTTGTTTTTAGATGGAGCTTTGATCAGTTCCTGCATACGCATTAAACCTTGAAACGGCAGAACACAAAAGAGCGATTGAAGGTGGGGAGCAATGGAAGAGAAACAAACTCATCATGAGCCGCAGTAATTACACTTTTGATTTCCCCAGTGTGATAGCAGATGTTTACGGGGCCCATAAATTGGGACTCATCTATTCCGTTGATACCAAACAATCAGATTCTTTTTTTCTTTCCAGCTTCTCTTTAATCAAAGCACTCAGTCTATAGTGGTGAAAAACGATGCGTTCAAGTGAAGCAGGTCAAAACGTTATCTAAAAGTCAAACAGACCTGACAAAGGCATTAGTAAGTAAGAGTCACTCAGTGTTATTAGATAATAATGTTCACCCATGATACTTTCACTAAAGTATGATTGCAGACAGCTCTAAATCGCTCTAGTAATTCCATCAGACCTGAGAATGGCAATGAAGGCTGGAGAAATCCAGAAATATCCTTTTAAAAAGTAGCATGGTGAAAGCCTAATGGCTCCGTCTATGCTGGATCAAAAGACCAGAGGGCTGTGGGTTTCAGACATCCATAAAGCAACATGATGCAATGGCCTTCGAAAAAACACAATCACAACCACTGTTGGACAGTAATGCCTCACTAGTGAGTATTTTTCAAAGCTAATTACTATTTAGATTTCAGCAACAATGTTATTGTGACTATTATAAATCAGCTCATTACACAGCATTATTTTTGTTGCCTCAGCTTCTGCTAATCTGAAGTACAATAAAATCTTTATTAATTTTCATATGTAGAAGCTTATGTTTTAAAGCATCTGGTTTTAAATGTGGACATTTTGCTTTATGGAAAGACGTAAACAACTGGTGTCAAATGTAATTTGAGGCACACTTTGGCATCATGACTTGCCTATCAATATCCTTTTTATTCCAATGTATTATACACACTACCTGACAAAAGTCTCCAGTTTTAGGAACAGCAAATAATAAGTTGACTTCAGGCTGATGACTTGGTACTGTATCAGAGGTGGCTTGTTGTATATGAAACGCAAAGGCCTCAAGATAACGCTTATATTACCAAACTAAAATATGATCAGGCCTTGATTTTTAATTATTTAATTAGGACAGTAAGATCTTCCTTTGCCTAATAAATATAAATAAATGAACAGTATAGAATATAAAGTCATGATGCAGTGGAAAAAGAATTAATATTGTGTATGACTCCCATGAGCTTGGACGACAGCATCCATACATCTTTGCAATGACTCAAATAACGTATTAATAAAGTCATCTGGAATGGCAAAGAAAGCGTTCTTGCAGGACTCCCAGAGTTCATCAAGATTCTTTGGATTCATCTTCAATGCCTCCTTCATCTTACCACAGACATGCTCAATAATGTTCATTTCTGACTGGGCTGGCCAATCCTGGAGCACCTTGATTTTCTTTGCTTTCAGGAACTTTCACGTGGAGGCTGAAGAATGAAAAGGAGAGCTATCCTGCTGAAGAATTTCCCCTTTCCTGACGTTTGTAATGGGCAGCACAAATGTCTTGATAGCTCAGGCTGTTGATGCTCCCATCCACTCTACAGATCTCTCACATGCCCTCATCCAGAATGTAATAAACTATGACTTTTCCTTCAACAAACTTGACTGATTTCTGTGAAAATCTTGGCTACATGTAGGTTCCAATTGGTCTTCTGCAGTATTTGTGATGATTGGGATGCAGGCCAACAGATGATTCAGCATAAAAATCTACCTTCTGTCTCTTTTCCAAATAATCAACTAGAAGTCAAGTTATTATTTGTTGCTCTTACAACTGGGATCAACAACAAGACTTTTGTCAGGTAGAGTAGTTATCTAAAGATTTTCTTGACAAAAAAACAAAACATTTTCTAACAACCTTATGTGTATTCTGTTGTATTTCATGATACATGTTGTCAATTACACTAGCGGGAGAACTATATTTATAATAGTTTTGAGACAGTGTAATATTACACTTTTACTTAAAACTCCCAATAGACCCACATAGAGTTTTTGGATTTAATAACTTCCAACTGCAATCCAATGTGGATTTTATCTATATTATGGGGCAGAAATATGTAGTTTGTTCCATGATATTTACAGTTCACAGTACAGTGTTTTTACTTTGCTTCTGTACTTATTTTTCATGTAATGTTTGAATATTTAGATACAAGACTTTAATGTCCTTTATTTGCCAAGGTTACAAGTTTCTGCATGTAATCTTTTATAGTTTATTTTAATTAATAGCCCTAATTAACAAATTACAACATCGCTATAAGTAAGCAGCCGCTGCGTTAAAGAGGCTCGATCACAGATCAGTCAATCAAATGTAACATTTACACTTTAAAATGTGACAACACTGTGAATGAATATTGATTGTTCAAAACACTGATTTCCTCCTTATTAACTCATCAATTACTATAGGACATTAACAACCAGACAAGCTCAGAATCTGATGATCATCTATCAAATTTAGGGGTCCCTGTACTGTTTAATGAGAGTCGCAAAGCTAAAATAAACTTCAATTAAAATTTTGGGTTACAATATGTTTTAAGGTGATGTGGTTACATTATAACTATTAATCTAAACAATGAGAAATATTAATTATTACTAACATGTAATTACTATATGGTTGGGGTTAGAATATGAGTTAAGTTTAGGGGTTGTTACAAGTAATTGTGAATGTAACATGTTTTATTTTGTTTTTCTCAATATTATACTGTGGTATAAACTACTAGGGCTGCACGATATTGGAAAATCTGACATTGCCATGCTTTTGTTTTGTGCTATGAATGGCTGTTATCAGTGGTTATCAGTTGATAGATATGGGCCATTAGGGGCCTTTTGCGCCTATTGGTAGGCTCAGAAGGCTGTTTTCATCCATCCACATGGTTAATCAGCAATCCTTATAAAGAAGACTCCAGATCTAAATCTGTTTTTACATTACTGTGACAGTTGGGTTTAGGGTAGGGGTAGATGTTAATAAAGTTCAATAAATGGGAAAATTAATAAATAAATATAAAATATTTTCATTAACTTCCAGCCACAGTTGTATGTGACCTATAGCTGAATAACCATGTGGATTGATAATAACAGTCTTCTGAGCCTACCAGCGCAAAAGGCCCCTACTGACCCATATGTATAAGCTAATAACCACTGATAACGGCCATTCAATCGAGTGACAACATGATGAATTGAATTAAATAACATTCAAAGCGGGTTATCCGGTTAGATTCTCCAGCAACCCAAAAAACATTAATTCATGCATTTATTTCTTTTTGCTTTATTCTATTTATCTATGCTTACAATTTGTTTAATATATTTTTTAATATAATATAAATTTGCATGAATTCGCACACAAGCACAATCGTTAAAAAACACAATTGATTGAAAAAAAAAAAATCACTCTATTAATGTTAAACTTCGAAAGGACAGATAGATGTTTTGAATTGGTCAACTACAATCCCAACTCGAACATTGCAGATTCTGCAATGTGACTATTGCTGATACACACATTGCGATATCGATGCTGAAACAATATATTGTACAGCCTTAAATTAAGGTAACAGAAACAGCCTTTCCAGGTAGTAAAGTTTGTTTCTGATATGAACATAACTATACACAAAATCCTCACAGTAAGTTGCAAATGCTAAGGATTAAAATGCAAACAATTTGTGACAAACAGTTGTGTGCACCACTCGTTTAATAAAAAAAAATTATTAAATGTTCAAAATTATGTTCCGAGTTCAAATGTGAGACAAGCCAGCAAGAGCATCCAACTTACCACTGTTGTTACCTAGCAACAGCGGTAAACAATTGGCAGATGACACAAACATACTGTGATTCAGAATTAATTGAACACAAATTTTGACCAGGCAATCGAACCTGGTGTCAAAGCGTTCTAACACATTGTCCATTTCGTTGAGCCTTCTAACCATTTAATAATTAATGTGGCTTCAATAATTAACTCTAAAATTCAGTGACCAAACTTCAAAGGCCTCTAAATTGGATTACAGAATGAAAACCCTATATTATTTTGAAGAAAGTGTTCCACGCAGTCTCCCGTATTGAAAATTCAATAAAACCAGTGGCAAACTAATATTAGAGACATGAATTTCTTATGAAGGCAGCGCTACAACACGAGTTCAGAGTAAATGACATGGATAAAGAAATATGCTAGTCATAATCGCACAACCAAAACGCAGATTTGGGGAACAGGATTGCTGTACTCCAGAGCAAAAAGTTCAATTCCTTTGATGCTCAGTAACAATGGAAGGTATGAAACCCTTTTATTTACAGACAACAGCTATTTGCCTTGATTTAGACTTGGCCATGTAATGACATGCTTTCACGCGATGATCATAAATATGCTATCAATAACATTTCCTGACATAAAATTGAGCGTAATTTGTATTTTTCAAACAGGCGGACTCACAGGAATCCAAGACAAATCTCACACTACAGCTGAGACAGTGTGATGTGTAAATACCAGGGTAAATTTGAGCTGGCATCTGTTCCCTGAGCTCTCCTAATGATTTCGATCCAAGTCACTGGCTATGAATCAGACGCGCTAATCGTTTCGAAACTGGTCAATCTGACACAGACTCTATCTGATGCAAGCAATTTTACAATAGCTCTAGTGTCAGCATGTTCATTTTAAGCTGTAGTAATAGAACTGTTTGCAGGACAGTTTTCCATTTGCTTTGACTTGTACTTGCTATTAAACTCTAGGCTTGTTTGTCTGCATTTGATTCACTCACCAAATTAGTTTGATGCCATCAGGGGATCGCATAAAGTGTGTTGGCGAATTTGCATATAATATGATTATTTTTTGATGCAGTGTAGGATTTTTTAATTAACAGAAGAAGAGGAATTGATTTACTATGTGACACAGGACAGATGTTCATAAATGCATAACATAAATACTAGAGCTGGGCAAAAACGAATTTTTATTAATTGAATCTAAAATGAAAGTTTGTTTTGACTTAATTTCAGTGTGTGTACTGTGTATGTTTACACATACATGGTATATATTTATTATGTATATATGAATACACACAGTCTTGGATTTTTTTAGGAAAATGTTTATTTATATTAAGATATATATATATATATATTTGTATCATATACACATATTTTATATATATATATATATATATATATATATATATATATATATATATATATATATATATATATATATTTAAATATCTATGTAACTAAATAGTTTTTTATAGGTTTGTTTTTATGTATGTGTGTGTATCACAAATACATAGAAAATATACAGTATATTATTTCAAAACAAACTTTTATTTTGGATACGATTAATGATGATTAATTTTAAGACAGAATCATAAAATATCATAGAGTAGGGCTGTGCATTTAATCGAAATTCAGTTTCAATTTTGGCTTTCAACAATTATGAAAAAAGCATTAAGTAATAAAGATAAAACGGTTAATGCATCATATCGGGCCCCCTTTCCAGCAATAGGCTAAGAATTTATTGTGCTGTAAAGCTCAGTTTCACATAAAAATGTGTAAAAGTATGAACTGTAACTTTTGCAGCATGGGATGCATCTCATTTACAGATGTGTATTTAATTCATTCATGATTTTAAAATTGCAAAAGATAACACAGATGAGCAGAGCACACACATCTAAAGTCATCTTAGGGTAAGTGCTTTAATGGTCAGATTCATGCAAAAATGTGTCAAAAGGCAGTGTTCAGTGTTTATTCATATTAACCCTTGTTTGTTGTATAATAAATTAATGTAAAAAGTTAAGAATAAAAAGGCATGTCAATCAGAACAGCATGGCTGTTACGCGACAGTTTATTTCTATATTTTTATCATTACTAATCAAACAACAAAAGACAAAGACAAAATCACTCACTGCTCTTGACTGAAGGACTTTTGTAGCTTTAATATGAAACAAATAAAGTTTTTCTTAGCCTAAAGATGCTTAAAGCATTTAACATATTTATTCAATTGTTTTTTTTTTCCTGTTCCATAATTGTGAGAACTTTTTGTTAGTTTGTTTTTTGCTCCTATGTTGCTTTAGTATTAAGAATTATAAAATTTAATGATCTTTTTTGAAGGTGTAATAGCAACCTTAATTACAGGGAGGAATAACTCTCTCTATATATATATATCGTTTTAAATAATTACAATTAGGGATGCAATAATTAATTGATTTCACTATAAATTGTGCTTTAAACTGATCATGGTTAATTGATCGTAAAGGCTTCTCAACACCACATTTCTGCACGGAACAAAACTGCTGTAACTAAAAGTTATGCCAACTGTGCGCTAGTTTAAAGTTCAGGGCTTGTACACTGAGGTTAATACCCATGCATACTGTATTAACTATGGCTGAGGCTATTAACTTTACATATCGCATATTTATTGTGCTCATGTTTGTTATTTCCAATGCGCACATCGGGAGCAACACTGTTTCGCTAAATAAGATATGTTGTGTTCAAGGGGAAAAATTTGTTGTTTTTTACCAAGAGATAAAAAAAAAAAAAAAAATATATATATATATATATATATATATATATATATATATATATATATATATATATATATATATATATATATATATATATTAGAGCAGCAATTACAACACCATTGATATTTTTTTTTATCAAAGGTTATGATACCGTCAGAATCTTATACCGGCCCATGTCTATAACACCCACGAGTGCACCGTGAGTCACGTGACAAGAACCAGACTGATCAGCTTTATGCTTAGTATGGAATATATACATTTATACTCCAATAAAAGAAAAAAAATAGAAAATGAAAATACCAAACAATTTTGTGATATAAATTATCAAAAGTGCCTTTCAGACAGAGATTCAGCAGCCTTTGACTACATTTATTCTCCTTGAAATACTTAGCTCATATGTAGCTTAGATTATATTAAATAATTTGTTAAAATTTATTCTTATTTTTATTTATTTATTTATTGTTCTATCATTTCTTTTTAATGTAATTTATTACGTATGTTTGAGAAAATAAACCAAAAGAATCCCTTTTTTTTAAGTTCAAATACAAATGAACTATTGTTGTTTTTTTTTTTTTGCTGTATTAATTGGTTACTGAGCAGCAATAAATACCACTTTAAAATGTAAGAAATGTTCATGTAATTTTCTAAACTAGAAGTATTTTAACATTAATGAATGCATAATCGTACAACCAAAATCTATAATTGTTGCATCCCCAATTACAATTATGACCAAAATAATCATGATTATGATTTTTTTCCCATAATCAAGCACTCCTAATAAAGATTATTGTGTTTGGAATCATATAGTGAAAGATTCTATGATGTTTTATTGGATAGATTTATATTTGCCCTATCTGTGTGTCCTTGATTACATCAAAACAGAAATCCCCTCAGAGGCAGAGAAAGTTATTACATTGTGAAGCTTTTGATATTCTTTAGTATAATGCTGAATTATGCATAACACTGACCAGAGAAATGTATTAAAAAAGTCACACTTGATGTCATGTTGATTTAAATCTACAGCTCGTTCCATTATTGTGGAAGAGGGTGTTTAATGGGCACATTTTATCATCTCTTTGAGAAAAAAATAATAATTATGATTTTGAATAACCATTAAAATCCTGATTGTAATGCTGACACAAGCCCAAAGTTTACTAAACGCATGACTATTATCACTAGTAAACAACGTGGGAGAAGATGTTCAATATTCAGTCAATATTTCACAGCACCATTTTGATTTAGAAAAGGTCACAAAGTCCAAAAATATATAGAAAATGAAAGACTGTCTGATGCTCAGTCAAACGGAAATAAACTGATAAGGGCAAGGGTGACGTAAACCAAAGTGACCTAGAAAAACAAATGAACACTTCTCTCCTCAAATCATGCATTAAACTTGCCAGAGCCGCATCAGAAACGTTTCGTCGCTGTGCATTTCAATGCTGGGATTTAAAGCCAGGATGTTAAATGTAAAGGCTGTGAGTGACAGCTCCCTGTTAATTAAAGAAAAATCAACATTTACACAGTTATGAGCTCTGGCTCTGCGCAATTTCTCACCTTTACGTTTGCTGTTATCAAAGCGGTTACAGAACTGTCCATTGGCAAAGAAAAGAAAACCCAGGAGATGAATAAAAAATCTAAGTTGACACGGATGTATTAAATGCATGAGTGGATCCTCACTGAAATATAAATTTATACCACAATGCCACGAAGAATAAAAAGAGTGAGGAGATATTGCATGGATAGAGAAATCCTGACACAACTAGGGGGATCTGAGGCATCCTCTGGGCATAAATTATTTGACCTGTGGCATTTTTGTCAGAAGTAGCCTAGCACTTATTTCTGGTTACTTTTAAGGACATTTGCACCTGAATGTAATGCACAAAATTAAAGAACAAAGATGTAACTTCTCATTTACATACTGACTTGTGCAATAAATGCAGTATGTCTTTTCTTTCTTTACATGTGTGTAGTAAATACCAACAGTATAGTTTTAATGCCAAACTGACAGTTTGTTAGTAAATCCTGACCCAGTTCTATCAAATATGGTGTAAAATGACTATTATGTGTTTTCTAAAGGGCAACGCTTGTACATAAAAGCAGAATTTCTTTCTTTCTTTAACAAGATCAAGTGTAAAGTTTACTTCAATTTGTTTGAATGAACGCGGCTAGACAAGGCAAGACATGACAAAGAAACACTTTGTAAAGTTACAGACTTAAAAGACTCAGCCAAGAGTATGATGTGTCTTTATAGTCCTGAAAATCAACCAAGAATCAGCTGTGTCTGTGTAATCAGGCAGAGAACAGTAACTGGTGTGTGTGTGAGGAAAATTATGGGATTTGTAGTTCTCCAGTGATCTGCAACTGCTGTATCGCTACTGATCCTGACACCTACGGTTTGTGTTGATACAAAATGAAGGAATTAAGTTACTTATTAGTTTTCACAAATTTAGGTGGATTGAACTTAAAACTATTAAGCTGTTCTAAAAAACTTAAAGAATTGTGTTGTTTCAGCTCCTTTTAATAAAGTAGTAGAGGTGTGAACCTACACAGGTCTGACGGTTTGGTTATGATTATCAGTTCAATCCGGTATCTTGGTGTATTGACTATGCTTTCGATACATAATTAGATTTTTTCTTCACAACAACAAGATATTTTTTTTATTAAAATCTTTAAATACTTTTTTATTTATATATTATTTGTAATACAATTTTGTCCTTTAATCCAAGCAGTCAGATATATGAATTGTACCTTTAATTTTACTTGCTCAAAGATAACAAGATGTAATACCTGCACAGAAGAAAGCATGAGGATTTATTGCAAATAAACTAAAAAGTAAATATTATCCCGCTTCCTTTTTGAGCACTTTCAGACGAGGTCTTACACCCTTATGATTGGTCATTGTCTTCACCCGCTCAACAGAGGGCTGTGATTGGCTTTAGAAATTAAAGCGTTGTTCACCGATGAGTGACGCGGGAAGAACAGCCACTGTTACAGTTTTTATGTGCATAGTACACAGTTATCACAGGTAATCCATAATAGACAGTAAAAAAACCCGCACCTGAGGCACGCTCGTGTCTGAATCCACAAGTATCGCTTTAACAGCCGAGTGGAGAAGAAAAGTTACCTCACAAACACACCAGCGGGTCAAATGTCCAAAGTGAGAGAAAGATGCAGAGATAAATTTTTACAGCATTTCTCCTTAGTTATGAAATAGCGGCTCGTGTCCTGTCCCTTCTTCAGTGTAAATGAAAGACTTTCCAGCAAACGGCCGCGATAATTATGCACAGTTGAGCTGTGCATAATTATGTACCTTTTAAGTAGTAACAGCGTTGTTTACTCGCCCTCACCTCCTTCGCCATAGTATTCTACTGCGACATTGTTTATAGGAGATAAATGACATCAGTACGTAATAAACGGTTATGATCTATTACTGAACCGATATCGAATTGTCCCCATCTGCATCATGGTGCACCAAAGAAACAATCAATTTTGACACCCCTAATAAGTAGCATAACAAAAAAGCAAGCATTATTTTTTTGTGCATTCAGCCTAAATCTCTGGCTATAAATGGATGTAAAAATTAAATGCAGTTTGCTATTTAAAACAATACATGCTAATTAGATGGTAATGCTCAGCTGAATTATAAATAATATGATTTTGATAAAGAGGTAGTTTGATGATTCTGAATGATGATTCTGAAACATCCTTCCTGTTGGAAAATATAATCCATACCCCTAAACCTAATCCTAACTGTAAATTATTCCCAAAATTAGATGGGAATAACAGTTGGACAACAATGATGTAGGAGCACATAACCTTCTCTGTAAGCTCAAACTTACCATAAACTCTAAATGTTTCCTTTAAATCTGATTGGCTGATTGGAATGTTGTTTCAGGATCAACATTACTGTTTGTTTGCTCAAAGTTTATAGTGTCTGTGGTTTAACAGTATGCCGTATATTTAAAACTTCCATTTTAAAAATATACTTTCAATATATTGGAGTCTTTATACTGGTTTGATGTTTGCCGATAAAACTTGACCCGCATCCAAAACAGACAATGTCAGTAATGCTGGGGTTACTATTTAATTCAGTCTGAATTACCATTTGTTTTAAATATAACAGAATGTGGACATCAGTCACTTTTTCCAGCAGAAAAGAGAATTCAGAATACATTTCCTGACCTGCCAGCGTCTCATTTTAAAGCTGCTGAAGCACAAAGGTGTGAAGATCCCACTTCAAAACGGCTCTCAACAAAACCTCAAAAAAGCTCATTGAGCCGCCCTTCAGATAACCTTTTTTTAAAACTCACACATTTCTAAAACCACAGCAGTCACTTACCTGTGCTGTCCTCATAAACCACAGTAACGCACTTCCATTTGTAGAAAATGACAATGTCCAGGATAGCCCTGCTTATGGAGGTGTACTCGGGGTAGAGGTTAATGTAAAAATTGTCTTTATTGTCCACAGACGGGTGTTTCCAGCGTGTCTGGATGTGCGGCACCTCTAGGGCATTGCAAATGGATTGAACGGCACTGACCGAGGAGCTGTGAGAAGGGCCGAAGACTGCCGCAACCCCCAGGGCCAACTGGTCACACACTGAGATGAGTGAAATGGAGAAAAACAACAGACGGGGGAAGAAAAACAGTTGACATGAGAAAACTTGTGATAGAGACAGAAAAGAGGAGAGCACAGAACAAAACATGCAGATTAAACCAGATCATAAACACACTTTTAATGACAATTTGTACAGTTTCTTTTATTAAAGATTAGATGCAAGTATACCACATTTTCAATCCAGGCTAATTCTGAAAACGTAGCCATATATACATTTCTAGAGAACGCCAAATACGTCCCAGTTCTTTTTTTTTTTTGCAGTTTTTGTTTTCGCAAGTCCACCAGAGGCTGCTGTGTATGCTTTTTGAGATCTCTAATTTGTCTCGCGGGTGGAACTAGTGCCTGCTCTTCTCGTGTAAATCCACCAGAGGCCGTTGTCGACTGACTGACTGACCAACCAACAACAACAACTGACACCCCCGCCACTGGCATTATCCCAACCAATAGCACCGATTGACCAGCGACCACCCACTTCCTTAGACCTAACCGACAGTTTAAAAAAGCAATCCAGAAAAATAACCCCTTCTGATTTTCACCATGTTTTCAGATCTTATCACATCCTCACCCTCTAATTTACTTATTTATTTTATCTTTTGGCTTTTGTTTTTGTGTTATTTGCTTTCTGGAACCGTTCTACACTGGACTCGAACCCCATAGTTGCGGTCAACTCCTCTCTGCGTCACAAGTTCACTGACTTACGAAGCAAGACCCTCGACAAACTGGTAACTGCAGGAAAGCTGTCTATATGGAGGTAAGTGTAACATTCGTAAACATAACATTCCCGTAACATTCGTTTTAAAGATGAAATGCAGCCATATGTACTTCTGGCTACATAATTTGCGATCTCCAGAAATGTATACAGGGCTACGTTTTTTAGAATGAGCCTATGTTGAACATTTTTCTTTTGGCTATCTTGACTTTGAGAATTTAAAATGACTATACAATTTGATTAATTCATATTTATTTATATATCTACTGTGTTGTCAACAATATAAATCTTATTTTTAATCATCAGAAATGTACTTCAACATATTCCAAAGTGGCTTAAATAATCCAATTAAAGTCAAAAAAAGAATAAGTTACTTTTGGAGTGGAAGTGAATGAGAAAGACATGTTTGATGGTATCACAATTCCACATAACTAACACTAATTTCACTTTGTCATTATTATTTTTAATTGCTATTTTTAATATATCTTGTTTATAGTGACTATAATTTTGGTTTGTATTACATTGTCCCGTTAGCTTTTCTGTTTTAATACTGTTCAATTTTAAGTATTTGATGCGGAGTGAGGTGGAATAAAATACATCTTAAAATGACGGTAAATATTTTCTTTTCTTTAGAGATGACACACAATCTGTGATTAATGTATTTTTGGCCCAATGTAAGTTATAGAGAGCTAGCTGCAACATATTATTTGGGAATTATGGTTAAGTTTAAAACGATAAAAAGTAACTATAGATACAATTTCTACACATTTTATAACCTTTAAATCTAATTATATACTGTGCTCATTCTGCTAATATACTGCAAGTACACTCCTCACAAAACTATCTTTTAAACTCATTTACAACAGGATGCTATACAATATTATATTTGTGCGTATGCTTTAGTTTAAGTCAGTACTAAAGCCAAATCTGGAGCTAATCTAAAAAATTAAATTAAAAATTAAAAAGAGGTATACATTTTTGTTTATTATTTTCTCAAAATGAATAGAAAGCTATAAACAAAGATAATCAGAATATCTTACCCCTTCTGGAGGCTTCAAAGCTGTCAAAGAGGTTTACTCTCTGGATGTCGTAGGTCAACGTGGTGTTTGGCATCAAAGTTCTGTTTCGATTGATACTTGTAACAGCAAATTTAAAGGCGAGTTCATCCATACTGACAGGTTCATTTTCCCGTGTCTCAAAGATGCCTCCTTTAACCAAAATGAAGGAGAAAAACAAGAATAAGCAACAGGAAAAAAACTAAAATGCTTTTCCATGAAAGTCAATACATAAACTGTTGACCCATCTTACTTACCGTAGAGGTCTAAAAATGTACTTTTAAATGAAAATCATATTTCAAAACCAATAAGACAATAATGTACTGTATGAGGTTAAGAATCTGGGCCATTGAATTCTTTAAAAATAACGCACAGTCCCAAGATGGTTGATGTTAGAAACTTTGAGTGTGCATTATTTTCTATTATCCAATGAACCAGAGTTAATTATTCTGCTTATACTATGGTTACCACATCTAAAACACTGTTCAAATTATGTATTATTTCAAGATATTTGTCAGGTTATGGGCCTCAAACAGCTCCTTTGTGTAGAGCAAGTTTCTAATGGATTTCACTCGAAGCTTAATGTTTGTTTTAATTAGATTTTTGGTTGTTGTAAACTGTGAAAAAACGTGATATTTCATTTGAAGTAGTAATATGGAACTGTAACGCGTTCAAAAACTGCATGGAACAACATTAGCTGTGTTGTTACCTGAAAATAATTGCACACATTAGAAGCCAATCAGAATCAAGCACTCAACAACAGTAGCCTATAAGTTTAAAGTGGAAAGGTTGAAAGTTTTGGAAGAGACTTTCTGAGACTATTATTTCCATGTTTTGATGTGCAATTGAAACTGAATATTGAGTCAGATGGGATTTTCTTGCTGCGCATCATTTCCTTTTAGCAAACGAATGGCAAGAGAGGTGTGGTTAAAAATATAAAAAATAATTCATTAAAATCTTTTTGGTTGAAGCCATCGAAGTGACTGACATCAACCGGGAAGGACCGCCACTCCAAACACAGAGGCATATGGTCAGACTTTTTTCAGTGAATTACCTTCTTTGGATTAATTGTTCACCTAATGAACAACAATGTGCACTAACAAAATTTCACACAGACTTTAAAGGTGCAATATGTAAGTTTGATACCCAGTGGTTGAACTAGGCATTGCACTCCTGGATCAAAACAAACGCAAGTGCGGGTTGCCAGATTGAGTAGAGAAGCGAGTGATTTAAACTGTGTTCTAAATAAAAGAAACGACACGCGATAGAAGGAATATATTCCATATTAAAAAAAGTTTTTGTCCTAACCAACACCTCAAATTGATATATTAGAAACGGCTTTAATTGTAACAACAGAAAAATGACATATTACCTCAGGTAAACATCTTGTGCTTTATTCAGTGCTAAATGCTAAATGTGAGTTTGAATGCATACATGACATTTATTGCCTTATACTGAAAGCAGCAGCAGGCAGTTCACCTCAGATCTTGAAAATAAAAAAAAACTTTTAAAATTGAAATTCAGCATGTGCATTTAATAATGTTAAAGAGGGTTAACATGTATTAAATAAAGAAGGGTAACATATGAAAAATATTATAAACCTATACTGTTTCGTGAGTGAGAGCATATTCTGTGCTTCTGAATGGCTGTTTTTAAATTTCTGCCGTGTTTTGTCTGGTGCAAACAGACAAATTGCTTATCACTGCGTGTCTTGTCACAAAGAGTGTTGTTAGGACACTGGGTTACAATGTAACCTGCTTACCTAATGTTTACGTTCGTAATATATTTATATTATTTGCTAATTAATAACCTCATGTGAAACTGAATCTGTCTCACTCTACTGTCCACTGGAGGTCGCATTTGGTCATGAACTCATGCTTTCAGAGCCTTCTTGAATGAATTAATAAAATACGCGTTTTCCACCAAGGCAACCCGGGGTGCTGAAATATATTTGGCTAAACTGAAATTAAAACAAAGACAGCTGTTCCGGCATGGAAAAAAAAACATTTTCAAAGCAGAATATCTGACTTCAGCATTGTTTTTCAGTTGCAATTCTTCTTAAATATGTGCAAACATGTGATAGTATTTTTATGCTTTAGAAGAGTCAATTACGTACATACAGCACCATTAAATAATTACCTGGTTATGCATAAATTCGACTAAAATCTACTTCTGTACCAAACTAATGATAAATGCAAACCAAATCACACACAAGATAATGTTTTAACAACTGAAAAAGATCAATTTAAGCAAAATATGCACACAAAAAAAAAAAAAAAGAGTGGATTCTTGAGGAAATCTTGCTGTAATAATTACCAACCCTTGAGTGATGGACACTATTTACAAAAACTATTTAGCCTTGAAGAATTTTCAATTAAATAAACATTGTCAGTAAACAGTCTGTAATGAAACTAAGAACAAAGAAAGCAATTACAAGCAAAAGAACAAAGAGTGTTTTGAGTCTTTAACATCAAACAGAAGAGGATTATTATTACGTTACATAAGTATTAATGAGTGTGTCTTGTCAGTGTTGTGGTTTGATTATTATTAAGAGCTAAAACGACAGTGACAGGTCTAATGCTCACGAACATGTAAGAAATCAAACCTACAACCTTGTTCTGAATGCATTACAAGTTTACAGCAGAGTTCTTTTAAATAATTTCCTGTATCTGATCCATCTGAAGTTAAATTCATATAAAAAAAGGGATGTTCTCGTGACCTTGAGCAGTGTTCTCTAAAAGTTTTTCAAAGGTTTCAAAATCCCAAACCTTTACAGAAGAAGAGGCCAATACCTTTTGGTTATTTTATGGTGACATGAGAATGTTACAAAGAGACATTTAGGATGGTAACAGAATGTTTCTATATGGTCCAAAAATTAACCTAAAAAATGTTGTTCTGGGAACCCCAAATAAACGTTCTGGAAACCAAGACAAGGGACAGTTCAGTTGGGATTGCGCTGCAATACAGTATATCTGTAACTTAAGTAGTCGAAGTGACAACGGAGCTGAGGTTCCAAATGCAGTTTATTAACTCTGAGTCAGGCGGGCAATGGTCAAAGCAGGAGCAAACAGAGGCATGAGGGTTATCCAAAAGCTTAGTCATATTAACAGGCAAGATGGTCGATGCAGGCGACAAAACAACATATACAATGAACAAGGCAAGGGTCAAAAGCCAGGCATAACTAAGGTTGGCTGATGTAAAACAGACATTTTGACAGTGTCAAGATCCCGAAGCGGAAGTGTTTTGAAACACTGCACCTGAGCATGATCTGAAACACCCAGGTCAAGTGACGAAAGTGTTTCGAAATACCAGGTCACGTGACTAAAGTGATTCAAAGCATCGGTCATTTCAGAAGCATTTCAAAACCTGGTGAATTTGCGTTTGACTGACAGGGTCGAAAAAAAAACTCATGTAGCCTTGTGGACCATGCGTGTGCAGACTAACTGTGCAGTAAATGACCCGAGTTCAAATTCGAACCTGTACAAATACTCTGAAATTATGACTTGATATTTTTTAATTATGTTACTTTTTATGACCAAAACAAGACATATTTATTTAAAAATTGTTCATTCAAACAAAACACATTACAAGAACAGAGCATTTAAAAACATCTATAGCTGCATTGCCTTGGATTCAAACCCATTATCTCTGCTTCCATCTGTGTCGTACATAATCAGGTGATCCGGAACTGGTGTGTTAGTGAGGTTCCTGATGGAAAATGTAGTCCATTTCTGTGGCAGAACTGTATTTTAGGTGATGGTGAGCATTTAGAGCAATCTGCAAGGGCTGGATCCAACCCAGACTCATTCTAAAAACGTACCCCTATATACATTTCTGGAATGCGCCAAATACATCCCAGGAGGCCGCTGTGTACGCTTTATGAGATCTCAAATTTCTCTCATGAGTGCCATTCACGTCTGCTTTTCTCATGTAAATCTACTAGAGGTAGCTGTTGTCTGACTGACTGACTGATCGACTGACCCACCCTCCTCCTTCTCTAAACCCAACCAATAGTATTTTCAAAAGTACAGATAAACCCACCCACCCAATTCCCTAAACCCAACTGACAGTTTTAAAAAGCAATCCAGAAGAAGAAAAGCCCTTGCCTTATTTTTTTTACCACACTCCAATTTTACCACATTCTCACCCTGTTATTTACTTGTTTATTTTTTGGCTTCTGTTTTTGTCTTACACGCTTTCTGGAACTGTTCTTTACAGGACTCGAGCTACGTCATTGTGGTCAACTCCTCTCTGCATCTCAATTCCACCAATGTACATGGCAAGCTAACTGGACAAACTGGCAACAGTGGTAAAGCCATCCATACGAAGGTAAGGTGTCAGCTGGTAAGCGTAAAAAGGAACAGCAACATACTATTATTTATGTTTTTGGATTCTTTTTTTTTTTCTGGACTATTTTCAGTTGCTGCAACAAAGTTCCTTGATTATTACGCTGGAATGATAGTATAGTTCCTAACCATATCAGCCCAGAAAACAGCAACTTTTTTATTAGTCTTGGTTATTAGTTAATCTTAGTACACAATTTAACTATAGAGGAGTCAAGCTATAAATAAGAAAATTATCTAAACTCTGGTTCTTTTTGATTAAGATACTAATGGTCTAATGTGATTCAATTATCTATTTTAATCTAGGCTAACTCAACTGTTAAACTCTGGGGGAGGATTGTAAAATTAGCCTATTTTCAAAACAAGTGAAGTGTTTCTTTAAGACAGAATATGTGATGCCATTAGCTAAACAGGCTACACCGAGATAGTCAACAATCCTATAACATTTGGAAAATCATAAATGGCAAATCATTCAAAATTCTCTACTTAAGAAATGTGGACTAATTGGCCAACACAGAGTTTGACCTTTAGCATGCCATTTTTAAATCATTTCCCTCACCGCCAGAGAGACTTATTATCACAACTGCATGAGGTTAATAATCAACATCATCTCTTCTCAGCGTTCACATGCAAATCAGACAATCACGAAGATCAAAACAGAACGTTCACTTCTGAATCAGCAAACAATTATGATCAAAACAACAGACTCTGTTACTTAATATGCCAATCAAGACTCCATTTAACCCAGTAGGGTGCCAAGTCAACATTACGTAAATGTCTGGACCAAGCGGTCATTGAAGTATATCTCCAGAATTATGCATGAGCATCTGTTACCAAGTGCATTGTCATGACATATTACTTTTAAAGACACAAGAACTACATAATACTCAAATACAATGCAAGATCTGTCTGGAGAATATCCACCTAAGATCCGTCTCTATTCATAGATGGCCAACAAACAGGTCTCGGCAGAAAATAATGAGCCATTAACTCGCCAATAAACAGCCAACCTCCAGCAGTGAAAGTGACAGATTGGTTCTTTAATGAAAAGACTGTGAATGAAGATAAGAATAATTAAATGGAAATGTTAATGTGTGTGAGATGAAGCTCATCAGACTGTGGATACGAGCTTCTGTGAAAGCCGGTCTCAGTGGCTTGTTTTGGCTTTTTGAAAGCTGAATTGGAATGAGCAGGACTTAAAGCAAAGCCAAAAAGTCCTGCTGTGGATAACGCTGTCTGATGTTCAGATAGTCCCTCGGGGAGAGAGCGCGGACCGAGAGCTCCACAGAGGGAGAAGGGAGAGGAGATCTCGTCTGTGAAAAACTGATTGCTTTCATATAGTGCGAGATGGTCAGACTGGGTCCGATCAGGGGGCTTGAGATGAGAATGAAGCCTGGAGCTTTTTGAGACGAGGCAGATGCACTAACATCAAGGAGAGTTGATAACAATGAGTCTGGCACCAAACAAGCCTCGCTTCGTTTCTGAGGAACTATCCAATCGCGCTACGCTTATTTACTCTGGCTTTTTCAACTATGACTAAAAAGTCTGAGGGATTGATCTCTTATTATCATCCTGGAAACACCAAATCAATCTGGCTTCACTCCTCCTTTAATTGCAATGTAAAAAGTCAGCCACTGGAACCAGATAGATTTATACTGTCTTTAAGACGTCAGGCAAAATTAAAGTGGAATGGAAAGGCAGCAAGAGCGGGATATAGACAGTTGTGTACGTGTGCGTAGGCAATGATGGTTACTCGAAAATGCTTAATGCTTTATTTCTATTCATTGGAAAATGGTCCCCTAGGGATGTCCAAAGCCTTTCTAGTTCACCTTGGGAGACTGCAACTTTAATGAATCCATTTTCTGCCATGATGTTTGTGTCATTATGTGCATTCTGCCCTTGCAATAAACATAGGATGTTATGTGCTTTGGATCTGCAGTTTGTGCTTTTACTTTGCATATTTTTATGAATTTGATTATGAACTTATAAAGGTGTCAGCAATTGTGTTATTTTACACACTGAAATGATCACCAAACTAAAAAAAAAAAAACATTTATAAATGTGTTTATTTCGGTATACATTTGGACTCTTCATACTGAACTTTTTTATTTACAATTCATTTTCTCACCATTTACTTGTTCCAAAATGGTTTTACTTTCTTTCCTCTGTTGAATACAAAATAACATATTTTAAAGAAAGTTGAAAACCTGTAACCACTGACATCCATGGTAGGAAAAATTGAATAATATGGGCATCAATGGTTACAGGTTTTCAAGATTTTTCAAAGTATCTTCTTTTGTCTTATCTATCTTATACAACAAGTCATAATTCTAAAGTTGAATTATTATGAGACATTATTTGCCATTGACAACATTATTATATTGTATATACAGGAAACAGAGAATGAAATTCAATACCTTTTATGACCTTTTTTTAAAACTCTTTACTTACATTTTTAGACTTCATCACCACTTTAGGTTACAACTAGTAACAATGCCAACATTTTAACTTGCAGTATATTTATTAAATACTAATTCCAAGAAATGAGTCCTAAACTAAAACTGTATATACAGTTGAAGTCAGAATTATTAGCCCCCCTGAATTATTAGCGCCCCTGTTTATTTTTTTCACCAATTTCTGTTTAATGGAGGGAAGATTGTTTCAGCACATTTCTAAGCATAATAGTTTTAAAAACCTATTTCTAATAACTAATTTATTTTATCTTAGCCATGATGACAGTAAATAATATTTTACTTGATATTTTACAAGACACTTCTATACAGCTTAAAGTGACATTTAAAGGCTTAACTATGTTAATAAGGTGAACTAGGCAGGTTAGGGTAATTAGGCTAGTTATTCTATAACGATGGTTTGTTCTGTAGACTATCGGGGAAAAAAAATTGCTTAAAGGGGCTAATAATTTTGTCCCTAAAATAGTTTTTAAAAAATTAAAAACTGCTTTTATTCTAGCTGAAATAAAACAAATAAGACTTTTTCTAGAAGAAAAAAAATTATCAGACATACTGTGAAAATTTCCTTGCTCTGTCAAACATCACTTGGGAAAAATTTAAAAAAGAAAAAAAAAATCAAAAAGGGGGCTAAAAATTCTGACTTCAACTGTATATAGAATAAAAATGCTAATCCCACAGGTGGCCCCTTTACAACAGCAGGAATAGCAGTGTTTCCCTGGTCACTGCAGCAAACAAAGCAGCGTGAAGTCAAATCTAACAGGATTTGTTTGATATCATGAACTACACAACATCCCAATATTCAAAGATTAAATACAGGTAAACTGTAGCATACTGATATACAACATTTAATATCTTGTAAAACAGCATTTAATACTTTTTAATACTTTTTTAGGGCTTTAAATTTCTCTAAATTGATTGATAAATTTTTTATACTTTTAAGGACCCAGCAGACACCCTGTA
Source organism: Danio rerio (assembly GCF_052040795.2). Taxonomy (NCBI): domain Eukaryota; kingdom Metazoa; phylum Chordata; class Actinopteri; order Cypriniformes; family Danionidae; genus Danio; species Danio rerio. The sequence continues at coordinate 29,232,190 of NC_141030.1, forward strand.
TTAGACCATTTTATCACTGGTAAAATGAAATATTTGTTATTCAGATTCACATCAGCATCCCTCTTGCATTATATTCAACATTATGTAGGCTAGAGTAGTCATACTGACCCAGTAAACATTTATTCTCATGCACAACACTTTGGGTTCGCTTCGAAAGAAAAAAAAAAATCAAATGCTTTTCGTAACCATAATTCCAAAATGCGGTATGATCATTTAAATGTGCATGCTTTCGGTTTCACTTTCACTGCCGAGTGTGCTCATGTCATGGCTGCCGTCACTTTGAATGAAAAAATAGAAACATACATGCAAATCACACTTCCCAAACGATCGCTCTGTACAACAAACTGAACGTTATTCAAAACTTCATTACCTGTTTTTTTCACAGCCTGTGCAGGTTCTGTTCACTAAAGTAGACATCATTGGCGGGCACGTGCGCATCCTCTTGGTAGTAAACAAACAGTGCGTCAGCTCATGCATGTATTCATGTCCGCATATACGTCATTACATTAAGACAGATATTACATTTTGGGGTGAATTACACCTTATAAATACAGTATGTGACTCTGTTAACACCATTTGGAGGTGTGTATGTTGCTGAGCAATGTATGAAAAGCATCGTAAAGAGTTGTGTGACCATTTTTATCCTTCTCCCGAACTTGAAAACATAACTGGCTGAATCTTAGAAAAGCAGAATTAGGATCACGTAAAGAGTCGAATAGAGATCGCAATCTTTTTTCGATCAATCGTGCAGCCCTACTAGTTAGTACAACTTTTTAGATTAATGGCACTTTGCATTGTTGATATTATAGGTCCTTTGGAACCAACAGCCAATCACATGCTCTATAAACATGTGATTTGGACTATCACAGAATCACAGCATGTTATAATAAATTAAATGGTGGAGTTACCTTTATAAATGAATGAAAAACTTGACAGAAGTTGCCAATATTATAAATGTGTTAATATTACAAGTAATTGTTTTATAAATATTAGAAATTGAAACGTTTCTCAACATTAAAAAATTGCTCTATATAATGACAGCCAACTGTCATTGCAAAACTTGAGTTATTGATTAAGAGTTCTATCAGTTCAGTAAATGATAGAAATAACACGCATGTATTCAATTACAGTCAACAACCAAAAGCAAACATCTCATTAAAACTGATACTTTACTGTTTTTTCTTTGATGAGTAAGCATAAATGCTGTCTAACTCGAAGTTTATTCATTTTCCAAAATGATGAATTCATAAATGTTACAGATAAGTATGAAGCTCTCAAATACTAAAGAAAAAAGTCTAATTTAAACATTAAACATAGAACATACACACACAGTCAATTGAGGGCTTTAATAAAATAGTCACCTGCTTTGACACTTTGGTTCCTATCATTCACCCAGCGAAATGCAGCATCAGGCACCGCACAAGGATTTTTTCTAGTTTCAGCCTGCCACAGGTATCATTTTTACAGTCTCCACCACATTGTTTAAATAGTAAATGCATTTGCACCCATGGGGATGCTGGTTTGAAAAGTACTGTAGGTGTGTAAAAGCACATTGTTGGCACGTTGCTATTTTGAGGCAACTGAAGTAGACAGCGCCATTGACCAACTAAAAGCTCTCAAGTCAATGGCACAAGTTTTTTTTTTTGTTGTTGTTCAAAGTGCGCATTAGTGATGTGCGCCTGAATGTCTGCTTCTTCACCTCAGGGGGCTTTGGTGGAATCCGGTTCATTCCATTGATCGTCTGTTCGCGCATTTTAACCTTGAGCAGATCTGTTTCCTTGCTAGTGAAAAATTCTGTTTCCAGCTTACAAAGTCTCATGAAAATTAGTGAGCTTTGCTTTTGTGGATAAAACTTTGTCTAAATTATAATTGAACTCGACAAAACAGACCGACAAAGATGTATCGTGCTGCATTGTGAAACTGTGAAAACACAGCTAGGAATTAATATCAACCTCTGCATAAACAGATGGCATTTAATAAAGTGTATTGTGGTCATTTAACTTCAGAAAAAAATGACAGCAAGAGTTGAGTGACTGACATGATTCCGTAAACGTGTATTCACATACTACTGTGTCTACTGTGCATGTGTTTGTAGAAAATAACTCGGCAAATTTCACAATAAACATGATCAGTTAACTAAAGATACAAGTAAGCACACTTTATGCCTTTTCAGGGTGGAGAGGATGTGGACCGATGGATCATGGAGTCGTTGCATAGCAATGTATTTACATTTACATTTAGTCATTTAGCAGACTCTAAATTAAATATTTGTTATTCAGATTCACAATCTGCATCTCCCATTTTCAAAATAAAAGTCCTGCATACTTAGTAAGTATTATATAAACTTAGATAAATATGAAAATAAATATGAAAATCCCTAAGGGAGGAAAATATGAAAATCCCTAAGGGAGGAAAATGATCATTGTTGTCTCAATAGGAAACTTTGTGGCTTATCAAACGCAGCCTGGGGTGTGCATATTAATGATATCTCCTGCTGACGCGGTAGCTCATTAGGTCTGGATGATGTAAAAACCGTAACCTTATATACATGCAAATACTGCAAGCATGCCTTGTGAGTCACGCAACAGTCTGTTTTGTTTTCTGATTTTTTCCTTTATTTTTCACAGTGGTTTTACACAGAGGCTCACAGTATGGCCATTTCCATACTGAGCTCTTATTATTCAACTATGACTAGGTATATGCAGATTTTATTCAAATATATCAAATCATGGAGTATAGCAATCATGGAATATTATCTGGTCAATCCAGTAATATGCCAAAAATGTACATGACAACAGAATTTCAGAACAAAAGAATGAAAAAAAAAGTGTCTTGTTGATATTTTATCACTGCCCTGGTTCAATCTACAGCTTGGTATACTATACACCGGCCATTATCCACAACAGCAGAGAATATTCCCATGGGACAATGCATTTATGCAGTTCATGGAAGTTTAATGAAGAACACGTCCTATCTCCTCCCAGAACCTGGGCAGCTGACAGGTGACATACACATAATGCAGTATGCAGTGCTTGCTCTCTGGCTTTGATCAACAGACAGTTCAAAGACTCCAAGTGCTGGTCTTAGAAAGTGGGAAGAATGTTTTACCAGCCAACACAAACTCCAGTGTTTGGCACAAATTATGGACTACAAGTATTGCTTTAGGCTGAAAGTCTCTTAGATCAACGAATGCTGCAAATATGGGCAAAGTTTTTTTTTTTTTACAAATTAAAAATGCTCAGTATGTTTTTGTTTGTCAATGTGTTATTTTATGGAGTAAAAATATTAATCTGTTAAATATTATTTAGATATATTTTGTGTCTATTACATGATTATGACTTTTTTTTCTATCCACAGTAGAACTAAGTCATTATATATATATATATATATATATATATATATATATATATATATATATATATATATATATATATATATATATATATATATATATTTGTAGTACATTTTATTTTTCTTTTTAATAAATTGTATTATGTATTAAATCATTTATATTTATTTATTTAAGTGTATTTATAGTTTATTAATCTTTTACATTTTTAGATTCTTATAGAATATAGCCCATTTCATGTTTTTGTGGTGATGACGTTGGCCCATAAACATTTCCTGCTTCTTGTCAAACAATTTTACAACTGTAACAAGAGGTAATTCAGTCATATCTTAACATTTAAACAGGTATCATAAGAATATTTATCAATATGTTGACATTATTGGATTCTCGGGAACTATGGAAAGGAAACATGTAAAAGAGGAAAAACTTCAGGACCATTGTTACTGTATACTTCGCTCAAAATGGTCTATAGAAATAGGAAATAAGATGCCAGTTTAGTGCAGACCAGATATCATATTACAGGAAACCAAAAAGAACTTTGAAAAGGTGCAATTTGGCTGTCAAAAACCCATGAGTGGAAATATTTTCTTCAAAGTTTTTTTTTTCCCACAAAATTCTCCACATAAATAATAATGGTTCAGAGGTTAGGCAGTTATTACATTTAAACTGATGCAAATTAGCTGAATTGTGGGTAATTGTTGCCATTTCTGAACTGTACTGAATGTATTGTCTTTTTGCTTTTTAGCTCACATTGTGTCTCTTTCTCATTCTCGCATATTTATTCCTTCTCATTTTCCTTCAGGAACTGGATGATGAAAGAAACAGTAGGCCTTTTGATTTATAAAATGGCTGATTTTTTTTTTTGGAAATAGCTGTAATATACACCCTGATGAAGCATGTGTGCAATTAAAGTCAATTGCTAAGATCTCTCATCATTTCTTAGCACTTTACTCAAATTTAAATCTCAAAGGCCTTTTAGAAATGATGTCTGAATACAGCCTTGAAATGCTGCTGGTCTTTAAGTGCCTTCATTTATTCCCCCACATATTGAGCTCAATAACCTTTAGAAGATTAAACTTTACGGCCCAATATTTTAAAAAGTGGCACAAAGTAATATCAATGTGCTTTTTTGATTATTTAAAAGGTATGCTCTATACAGTATGAATGTACAGTGTGCAGTTGTCATGGCCCCCGGTATGTTGTGTTTTGCCTTGTCCCTATAGAGAGCCATAAGTCAGCCCTATTGAAGAGCAGAACATAAAAAGTGCCACTGAATCAAGCAAACATTGAATATTTTGCTTTACTAATGCTGCTGAAAGTGATCAAATATTGTCATATCTTGACCTGTACTAATCAGTCAGACTGAAAAAAAAACATTTAGAGTAAAGACTGCCAAATAATATAACAAATCAAGCAGAATAGAGCCTATTAAATTCAGTTTACACCTTTTTGCACCAAAAATAACACCACTTCTGCTTATCAAGTGTACTTTCACACCTGTCATGTTTAGTCTTACTAAAGTTAGTTTTTCTATTTGGTAGGATTCATTTAGGTGGATGTGAATGGAGCACTTGAGTGTACACCAAACAAGTGTACCAAGACTAGGGATGGGCAACATCTTAATGTTTGCAATATAATTTGCTTTTAAATTATTATTATTATAATTTTATAAAATTATTTAGCAAATTCTCCTTTAGCTTGCGGACAAACTTCTGTAATCATTTGTAGTTCATTAACACATTGTTTTCAAGCAGCATCTGCGCTTAATTCTCAAAATGTATAGTGTTTCTGAAGGAATGCATGTGTACGATGACCAGGGATACAATCAATACTAACAAACATTGTGTGGTCTGCCAGCTTTCCCCTTCTCTTTGTTTACTTTCGTATTCTGTAGGAATATTTTTGTACTTACAAGTCTTTTGGTGCAAAATATAATATGCAGTTGATTTTCAATGCATCAAAGTTTGGTTTATTTTTTGAGTCTGCTCAACCGATCTGAACTTGTAATTCCATGAAAGATCACACAAATTGCTTTGTAGTTTTAGTCAGTTTTTGTTTTGATGATTTCTCCTGGATCATTCTGGGAGATGTTCCGTTGATGAGTTTCAATGTTACATATCTGTCATGTCAGTCTAACAATATATCATTGTCATCAACCATTCTGCTTTTGTCTTGACTAAATGCTCCGCTCGGTAATCCTTGAATGTGACATGATAGTTTAAAAAAAGCATGATTTGTGAGAGTTTTTATCCAGCATTACTTTATTTGGTATTTGGCAAAACAACAATACATTTTTTAAAGAGTTTGTAAAAAGCCAAACACAGAACATGGCTGATTAAGATAATGTACTGTAGGATAATTAAAATCAATATTTAATATTCCCTTTGCTCCACTCAATGGAATTATTAAATTTATAAGTACAAATAATCATAGAGAATTCAAGTTAAATGTGCACTTTGTATTTTATTTATGTGGCTCCTTCTCCTCAAGAGAAAAATGTAACCATTTTATGTTTTGGCAAATTTGCATATGCATTTCTCCTCAAGCCCTGTTCAAATTAACCATTAATTTGCCAACAATAAAACAGCTACATTTTACTGTGAGATCAGATTGAATATGCAGGACACTTTTAAGCACAGTGCCTTTAACTTACTGCCAACTGAAAATTCAAACCTTTTGCTAAACATTCCTAAAAATAAGGAGATGGTTATTGATTTGAGAGAGAGAGAGAGAGAGAGAGAGAGAGAGAGACGGAGGAACACTTCCTCACCCGCTGCACAAACTATCAGCACATCCGAGAAACATTCCACACCAAATTACAGAGCATTTACCCACAATTCACTGAGTTAGACAAAAAAAAGCTTAAATATTTACTAGGGGAAAAAAATGAGTGTGTCCTTCTAGCGGCTCAATACATTAATGCCTGTCACAAAAAGAGAGAGCAGACCAATAAAAACATCAGTGATGTGCCTGCAAACACACAGACACACACACACACACACACACACACACACACACACACACACACACACACACACACACACACACACACACACACACACATACACACCTAGATGATTATAAATGAATTATTGTAAATATACTGATTAATGTTGTTTTTATTACTGTTTTATCCTAAAAATGTAGTTTATTCTGATCTATTTTTGTATTGATTTGTATGAATAATTAATGTTGAATAGTAATATAATATATTGAATATTAATGTGATATATTGAATAATATGATGTATTGTTGATATTTTATTTAATTCTTATATATAAATACCATTTATTTATTTTTTTACTACTACTATTTACTGTGTGTACTGTTTTTTTATTATATATGTATGTTACTTTTTATGTAAACTTTATAACTGCTTTGGGAATACATTTGTAACAATTGTCATGCCAATAAAGCAATTATTGAAATTTTAATTCAAATTGAGAGACAGGGCACAAAGCAAAACTCACCCCACATTAATTATTGGGCAGCAAATTCAGTCAGAAAAACCTAAAATTATTTTTGGGTGTGTGATGTTGGACAGTAAACTTAAAGGGGTGGTCTAGAATGTACTTTTAAGGCTTGGTTGTGTTAATAAGATGCAAAGCAATGTGTGCTTATGTTTCACTTAAAGGAAATCATGTTATTTTTTCATAGATCTCACTTTGATTATATACAGCTATTTAGCTAACATGAAAACGACTGATATATTTCCTTGTTCCTCTGAAAGGCCCGGCCTGTGACAGAATAAAGCACAAGATGTGGGATGAGACCTGTGTGAGCCTGGATTGATTTTTTTTGCTGTCACACTCCAGTTAGGGGAGCTCTGGGGAGCTATTTCATGTATTTTTTTAACTCAATGTGTTACCCAACGTCTTTTACACATATCCGAAATATGCCTGTGTAAGTAACATAAATTGTTCATGTACAAATAACCTCTACAACTTTGAAAAAATATTGGTTTACATACAACATAGATGCCTATTTAAATGATATTTCCTTAACTATAATTTTATTGATCATTCATTCATTTTCCTTCGATTTAGTCTCTGATTTATCAGAGGGTACCACAGCGGAATGAACCATCAACTTATCCAACACATGTATTATGCAGCGAATGCACTTCCAGACACAACTTAGCACTGGAAAACATCTACACACACTTATGCACACACATACACTGCAGACAATTTAGTTAATCCAGTTCACCTATAGCGCATGTCTTTGGACTGTGGGGGAAACCGGAGCACCCAGAGGAAAACCACGTGTACATGAGGAGAACATAAAAACTTCACATAGAAATGCACACTGACCCAGCCTGGACTCGAACCAGCACAGTGCTAACCACTAAGCCACCATGCCACCTCCTGTATTGATCAAAATCCTTTTAATTTGTTCAAATATTTTAAGCGCAGCATCATTTTATCTAATACTTTCTGCCATATTTCAGTAGATCCAACATTCAATGTTTTGCTGCACATATTGTAGCTCATAAGATGAAATGTTTACAAATGTTCCTCATTTGTAAGTCAATTTGGATAAAAGCATCCGACAAACGAACAGATGTACACACAGTTGTTGATGAATCAAATATTTAATGAGTCTAGAACCCTTCAAAAGCACAAATGGACATGACAACAAATGATGCATGCACACACACACGAACACAAACCTGCACATAAGTGACTGCTGAATCTCGGACACAATCTCTTGTCTTTCTGCCTCTGTCCATCCCTTCAACATTTCTGCCACTGTCTATGATGCATTCCACACACTCCTCATAAAGACATCACAATGATTTCTGCAAACACACAGGCCAAATGCATCATCAAAGAAAAAACCTTCACTCTCATTCAAATTCATGAAATCTTGTTCAAACACATCCCTTCTGACAAACACAAGAAAACACAAAGGGGATAAGGAGTCAGCATGCATACCAATGCTCTCGCAGAGAAAGAAAAAGCCGAAGACATTAGCCATTTCCAAATTTCTGTGACCAAACCGGTTGATTTTCTCATGGGATTCACTCTAAACACTGAGATTTGCTCACTGTTATTTCACACTTACTCAATCAGATGGAGTACGTTCTGATGCAAATATTTACCACTTGTATTAGTCGTTAAACATTTGACAAACACTTTGTGGAGTGTTTAAAAAGACTGGCTCGGGAAACCAGATTATTCACCATATCCACACAGGCTTCTGCTGACGGTCAAAGAGCAGGGCCATTTCACAGTCCTGCTCAACTTCTGAGGTCACACGGATCCAAATCTAAAAGGATTAATTTCCCCACATGGCCTCTGAAATACTCCCAACACATTCCCTCAGTCAACACTTCCAGAGTGCAGGGATTATTTTAAAGCACTCGCACGAATGAGCTGATGCAGCTTCATGATCCCAGTAAAATACGCCCCAAGATTTTAAAAACAGAAAGGGTTTATTAAGATCTTAGGCAAGACTTTTTGGGGTAATATTCCTGCCTGACACAGTTGGACCAAAGCCAGAGCTACGAAATTGCTTTCATACAGTTACAAAATCTGTGGGATGGTAAATGGTGTCAGCGGATACTATATGTGCATGTAGTTCACAAGCAATTTAATTTGCTCCTTCTGATAGAAACCTGCATCTAAGTACTTCACATCAACTAGGACTCACCCAACTGGACACAGCTGGCACTAGTCTGGTTTCCATAACAGAATTGCACAAAACTTTTATAATATTTTTCTCAAGTGTCGATAAAATTGACAGAAATTACAGTTTCAGTTACAATTCACCCAAAACGTACCAATTTTGATTGGCATGATTTCTGAAATTACTTATTGATAAAGGAAACAAATATGATCGTTTTTTACCATAACATTCATTAAAGATGTCATGAAACAAGTTAAGATGTCCTTTTTTTCCTCTATCATGATGTAAATCCACTTGAAACGGCCCTGAAATTAGAAAACAAAATGTAAAGTGGTGCATGATTTCATCCTTTGGGAACCGACTGGATTGTTGGAAGCTAGGTATCGATAACAAAATGAAAAAACATTGGCAAACGGATGAAGGCAGAGCAGTAACAAGACACGCCCTGATAGCCCCTCCCAAAAGCCATTCCATGTGACCAGAAGTGAAAAAAAGTCATAATCATCAAAATATAATCATCATTTATTAGAATATCTAAACAATACTAAAATAATATATTGAACAAAATGTCAACTCAATCATTATTAATTCAGCATTGAGAGAAAGAAAAAAAAAACTTAATGAAAAAAAGATGATGCGTGTGATCTATGAATCTGTTATTTATTACTCGCTCTCATTTTGATTTAATTGTGTTTGATCAGGGTTGGGGCTGAAACCTGCAATAGGCATGGGGCAATAACTGTTTTCAAGGTATACAGCGGTTTAGAAAAATCAAGGTTTTAAAACTGCCATCATTTTCTGCTATACCGTTGCTAATGTATGTGTAAGGCTTTTTAGACAACAGTATCTCCAACAGAAAAGATCTCCAAAGATGCCGTTTTAAATTGTGAAGAAATCTGTGTTTTTTTTTTTTTTAATGAATGAAGACAGCAGAAGTCAACAATTCTTTTTAATTATTTAGCCTGACATGTTTACTGCTCCAAAATATAATTATATATTTTATAATATAATAGTTATAATTATCAAAATAAAATAAATTGTGTTCAAATTGGAATTTTTTTTTATTTATTATCCAGACATTTAAAAAGAATATATTTTGGAGCAGTAATCATAATACAGTTACACAGTGAAGTTTTTACTCAAGGTTATCATACCGTCAGAAAATTATACCAGCCCATGCCTAATCTGCAGTAAGGAAGATCTCCAGGAACAGGGTTGAGGACGTTTAATGTACAGCAGTGGTCAAAGTCCAAAAACATTGTCACAACCCGAACCTTCCATGTCACTTTCTTGTTTCAACTGTAATCATTGGAACTCCAACACTTTTACACACCAACAAATGGCGAACTAACTATTTAATTGTAATTATGTGTAAAAATACTTCTTCCTTTTTCAAAAAGCCATTCCAGAAATCATGACGACAGATATCAATATGTTAAAATATAATATAGCCACATCACTAGCCAATATAGTTAAGAGAGCCATATTATTGAACCATTCATTCATTCATTTATTAATTTCCTTTGGCTTAGCCCCTTATTTATCAGGGTTCAGCACAGTAGAATGAACCGCCAACGATTCTGGCATGTGTTTTATGCAGTGGATGCCCTTTCAGCCACAACCCAGTATTGGGAAACACATACTCTCACATTCACACACAAACATATACACGACCAATTTATATAGCACATGTCTTTGAACTGTGTGGGAAAGCAGGAGCACCCAGAGGAAACCCACACAAACTCAGGGAGAACATGCAAACTCCATACAGAAATGACAAACAACTGGCCGAGCTGGGACTTGAACAACCTTCTTGGTGACAATGCAAACCACTGAGCCACTGTGCCACCCTGTTATCAAACCATTAGTGTTAATTTTAGTAGAATTTCCAGATGAAAAGATCAATCTTTTTGAATTGTGCAATGCAATATAGCCTCTTGTAGCACCAGCTGCATGATGCCTAAAGCAGGTCGCACACCAGAAGCGCCGCTCGGCGCCGCGACACGGCGCGTACATGACAGTTTAAGGTATCACACACCAGACGCGCACATTAGAATGATATTTAACATGAAACTAATCAGATGGCGCTCTGTGGCGCGGCTGAAAAATGAACTGCGTCCTGAGCCGTCGCCGACAGCCGGTGTGTGTATCCTGATAGAAACCTATGTTTAGAATTCTAAAATACATGGCGCTGCGTGGCGCTGCGTGGCGCTGCGCGGCGCGCCGCCGAGCGGCGCTTCTGGTGTGCGACCTGCTTAAGAGAGCCAGTTTCTACAAATAAATCCATAGCCATATCTTTAAAAAATGATCATGTTAATTTTAAGCTTGCTAGGTGACCTTAATCCCGCCCCTTTTCGCAGCGAAAAAAAAAAGGTTTCTAGCGCAGGTCAAATATTCCTTTTTCGACCTGCCAGAAAAACCAACTCATGCAAGATTTAAAGGGCACTTATGGTAAAAAATCTACTTTTCAAGCTGTTTGGACAGATCTGTGTGTTGGTATAGTGTATAGACCGTCATACTAGGGTGATATGAACACACCCAGCCTTTTTTTTTTCAATTTAACTACAAAAAAAGGGTCGGCCAATTGGAGCTGTTTTCAAATCAATCGCACCATTACGTAGGTGTGCGATCCCCCCGCCCACCGAATTGATTGACAGCTGCGCGCATTAACATGTTCCGGTAGTCACGTGTATATGTCAACAAGACCAGGCAGACATACGCAAAGCAACCGGGAATAAAAGCTCTGTTCTGTTCGCTAGGATCAGCAATCATCATCAAATGTGATTAAGAGTGAGTTTCACATGTTTAAAGTGTTTTAAAACAGAGTATGTGTGTAATTAATTACAGCGTTTTACTTCAGCTTTACTTCATCAGCACAGCCGCGTGTCAGAACAATTATAAAAGAAGACGCTTCAATCCGGTTTGTGGAAGTTAATCAGGTTTATTTTGTACATTAGCATAACAGATATCCACACAGTACTTGAGGTTAGCCTTAACTAAGCTAAGCGCGCTCTGTCTGTCTGTCTGCCTGCCTGCGTGTGTGTGTGTGTGTGTGTGTCATCTGCGGTGTGTGTGTGTTTGCGCGGGCGCGCGCGTTAACTTTGTAACGATATTGTGTGTAACTCATCAATGCAACTTAACAATACTGATTAGTAAAGGTTAGTTCTTACTGTAGTATCTCACAAACGCTAGGTGAGACCTTCTTCCTTTAAGTCTGTCTGTTGTCTGACGCAGCTGAGGGAGGAGGCATGTAGAAATAGTGGGCGGGAAAAACTCGTCTTAAAGGCGCAGTACGACAAAACCACCCCCTGCTGGAAATCAGTATAAAACAGCATCTTGTAAAAGGTATAATGAAAAATCTCATGGGTATTTTGATCTGAAACTTTATATACACATTCTAGAGACGCAAAAGACTTATATTAAATCTGAAAAAAGGGGTAACCTAGGTGCCCTTTAACTTTTAGGGACATCTGGTAGTTTTTGCGAAACTGAGAAACTGACACATTTCCAATATCTTTTCATATTTGATGAAACTAATGATGAAAAATGTATTCAAGAGTCTATTAAATGTGTTATCTAGACAATCAGTATTCACCTGCTCCTTTTCAATAAATTCATCTTTAATTATGTCACTAATAATTGTTTTTAATGATAATAAAATGTCTTTACAAAGTTTTTTTTTTAAATTCATTTGTGCGCTTGTATGTGTCTGTAACATTTTTAAAGAAAATAGGGCTGCACAATATATCATTTCAGCATCAATATTGCAATATGTGCATCCACAATAGTCACATCACAGAATCTGAAATGCTGAATTGATTATATCTGACCAGGAGCCACAGTCATTGAGGATGTTTACCATAATGGAGCAAAAGTTTATTTATCATTTACATGTTTTTAAGGCCTGTGACTGTCAATCAAGAGAGTTTAAAGCATTCCGGTTCAAGAAAGTGTCCCATTTGTACTGTAACAAAAAACTATTATATTATATTATATTATATTATATTATATTATATTATATTATATTATATTATATTATATTATATTATATTATAGAATTATTTATTTAACAACAACGATATATATATTTCTATATAATGTGTTAATGCTTCCAGATTTAAAAGAATACCCCAACAATGACTGAAACCACAAAAAATAAAGGGCCCATAGCATAACTTAACGAATTTTTGACGGCCAAATATTTAGTGTATCTCTAATATCAACACACTTCTAGATTTCCATTGTTGCAAAATTTGTCCTGTGTGACTGGCTCTTAGATCAATATAGAGTAGAAAAGTCCAGAGCGTATTATTGTAATCGACATAACTTTCATTGCGATTCGATATAATATTCTTCATATATTGTCCTGTATAATATACAGCCCTAACAAAAACTATATTTACATTTCATTATTTAATTTAAGTACTTGAATTCTTCCCAAATAGATCTCTTTAAATCATCTACAGAAACTCTATTCGTATAGCAATATGAATCGTAGAAAAACAAAACATCGCAATGTCAGATTTTTCCAATTTCATGCAGTACTAATAGAAAAACACTAGGTTGTTTAATGACATTGGTACTCTAATTATTGTGTAGTTTCTGACATATATTTCACCCCTAAATAAAAGGATGATAATTCATTATTATCCTTTAATTAATTATCATCCTTTAATTAATTAATTATACAAACAACTAAAAATGAAAAGAGTATCTTTAAAAATCCAAACCTTGCAAAACTGGGTTCATTATATATCATTTAAATGTACAAATCTGACAGACGCTTGTATCTAAAGCACTGAAGGTACACACTTTCATAAATTGCTTTCACTGAGAGTCAAATTCTTAACAACATTGGCATTTCGAGCACCTTGCTACATCCACTATTTGAGCTACAGGAAGGCAATATCACTGATTCTATTTTTAGTTCACTCTCTGCTCATCACCAGTGAAATAGAAACAATTTCTGTACCCAGTCACACAGTGTTGACTTGTGAAAAACCGAACAATGTCAGTTTAATCCATTATTGCTTACTGTTGAGCAAACCAAGCCAACCATTATTGCAGGATGACATTCACCTTATCAGATGCCAATCATATCATCCAGATATGTTCATATTTTAAGAGCATACTAATACGGTCACCAGAGTCCCCAGGTATACAATGTCCTATCAAATCCATGTGTATGTGAAAGAGAGTGTTTATCTAGCAATGTGGTTCATTGCACATCTATCTTAAAGACAGATCACTGTGTGTGCAAGACGACAGAACATCTGTAAAGCTACAATATCTGATAAACTTTGACAAATGTCCCTGATACAGAGAGTCCGCACATAGTGTGGTCTAAACAAGCTCCCCCGGGAACAGAACTGATGAAATACCTGTGGGATCAATAGGGAAGTCCGGAGGTTACATCGCAGCTAAAGTACAGTAGTCTTTCATTCAGCTGCAAACACAAGCACACATCCTAAAAATGACCCACATCAACAAGGGATCTAGTAAACACAAGTTTAGATGATCTGAATATTTATGGGTAAATAATTCATGTCAAGTTTTGTGGAAATAAAAAATTTAATAGAAAAATGCATTAATATATTTTTAAAAAAATTAAAAATATATATCTTTTTAGTCTTATTATTACTAAAATATGACTATATTACCTTCGTTTTCAACATTTTTATATAGTATTCAGTGCTTCCCACAGGTTTGAAATATACTTGCAGTGGTAGCTGCATTGAAATACACTTTTTAATCCCACCACATAAAGAGTTACATGCAACAAACAAAACAATTAAATTTTTACAATATTTTAATTTATTAAAAAGCTGTAATAAACTGTTTCTATTCTATGAGTTAAAGTTGAAAAAAGAAAAGAAATCCACTATTTATTTATTTATTTAATAATTTTACCCTCATAGTTTAGTGATAAGCTTTGTACCGTAAATATGCTCAAATATTACAAGCAAGAGATTTATGAATGTAGGGTGCATCACTTGATTTTAAAATAATTGAATTAAACAAGCACTATCACTGTCTATGATTATTTATTGAACATCAATGCTGAACAACTGAAATTAAAACACACATTGTCTAAAACGCGACTGTCTGTGCCACCCACCCTCGTCACCAGTACCAAACCGACCAATCATAAAGCTTGCGCAACGTGTTGTTGTGATGTGTAGTTACATCTTTTTGTCTTGTTACATCTTTTTGAGTCACGTAACTCTACAAATGGTAGGAAAAGTAATTGAAAAAAATTGACCTGGAAAAATTAGATCGATTATATGTTCTTCGATTACTTTTCGGTAAATTGCCCAACCCTAACTGACAGGTAAAATTGGTTGCTTTATGGCATGACACTTTGTACAGTATTGCCAAAGCATATTTCTACATGTCTATTTAGATGCATAAAATAGACAATATATTTACATCAAATTAATAAAATATACAGCAAATGAGAAATAAAATAAAAAAAGAACTGAACAAACAATATCTTAAAAAATGCTAATAATTACAGGAATAAAAAAAGTGTAGATTATTTTATTAGGGCACTTGAGTTGATTAACCATTTCTAATGGTGTATAAAATGCAGCCAATTTAGATCTAATTTTTTCCACAAACAGATTTTTGAGTCGTTAAGATTAAAAAAATGAATTGTTTAATGTTTCTCTCGCTCTCACGGCTGTGCGCATACATTTGAAGACAGCTTTAGAAAGCAAAAGCAAAACAAATCCCGGACATTTTAGGAGATTTAAAAACCCTGGCCAGATGCATTGTTTAGTCCCAAAAAATGGTTTGCTAATGGCTGCAAGCATCAAATATGCACTCCAAACTTTTTAATGTTGAATTCTTCTTCCATCATTTGCAGTGATTCCAAATTGCATAGTTAGTCAGTTTTCTTACTATTTTTTTTTTAATGTTTTATCTATTATTTTCTGTAAAGCTGGTTCTGATCATGACATGACTATGCTAAATGGTTTTAGGAGACATGCAAGGGATTATATGCAACATTCTTCATTTATTCTCTTATGTAAGGAGAGATCTCCAATTAAGTGTCATACTGAAGCGGTCACACTAGAGTTTGAGTGTGTGAAATTCTGTCATACGGCGCTGCGAAAAGGGGCGGGATTAAATAAGCTTATTAGACATTTAAAAAAACGAGCGATTGCCCCATGTTTTAAATTTCTGTCCAAAGATGTCATGTTTTGATCCTCGATTGGTCTCACGCAGTCAAGTGATGCTATTTCGCAGGTCAGAGTTCACCAAGCTTGAACTTTGCACCGCAGCAACCTGTGAAACATAACGCGTGACCCTGCGTTTCCGGTCTAACGTATTCGAGTGCGTACAATTGGAAGTCTATGGGAGGAAAAGCCCAGTGTGACCGCAGCTTTAGAGTGAAAATGTGCTTTACGCATTATAAAGCTTGATACATCCGAATCGATTCTCAGTATCAGCTGATCCTCATGACAAGGAATCGTTACTCTCTATCGCCCGCAAAAATCCTAATTGGAGCATCCCTAATAACTTAATATACTTGGGCAGCCATTAATATACCTCGGTGGCCCACCCAAGTAAAGTCTGTGTGTAGGAAACACCAGTACATTTATTATCTATCTATCTATCTAGAAAAAACAGCATTTTATTTTAGGTTGTCACCAAGAAAATATATTTTTTATTTAATTGCTTAATTTAAAAAAAAAATAAAATTAAGAATATAATAATTTAGAAGTATAAATTGATAATGTAGTATACAGGGATGCTCCAATCGATCGTTCGAAGATCAGTATCGGCCGATAATCACATTTCATGACTCGATCGGTACTTGCCAATCTGGCTGATCTCATGGACCGATCGCAGCTGTTTGTTTATGAGTTTACAGAGGAAGACGCACAAGCGTTCCCCTCCTGTATATTATATATACCCTCTAAGCAGAAGTAAAATCAATCAATGAATTGTTTTCTGTAAAACTGCTTCTGTTCTAGCCATGATGTTCAAACCTAAATGGTTATAGAAGATGCATTTAAGGTATTGTATGCTGCATCCTTAATTTATTCTCTCAGGTAAAGCTGGATCTTCTCTTAATGTGCTTAATGCATTATAAAGCTTGAAGCATTAGAATCTGTACTCTGTATCGGCCAATCACCATGACAAGGAATTGGTACAGTTCTCTGTATCGGCTGCAAAAACCATAATCGTATGATAACATGATAGAAATCCTGACTCTCATAGCATGCCTGGAATATAGATTTTATTATAAAACATTTAGAAATATAAAACAATAACAATTTATTAAAAATCACACAACACAATAAAATAAAAACATTATTATTATCTACCTATCTTACTATGTATGAATGTAGCACATCAATAATCAAATAAATGAAAATAAATTCATATTCAGTATTGTTTTTATATATACAAACAAACAAAACAAAAGTTGAAAAATTTTTTGAAATAAAATTATTGAATCCTATCTATCTATCTATCTATCTATCTATCTATCTATCTATCTATCTATCTATCTATCTATCTATCTATCTATCTATCTATCTATCTCACAATCCACCCCAAAGAAACAATATGCCAAGCTTTCTGCTTCAAACCTATGAAGCTCCATCTTTCGGAGAGGAACATCAAATCAAGTCTTGGGTAGGAAAGAGGATTAATGTAGGTTGTTAAAACTGCTTTGGGGATTTACAGTGATGCCAAAGTCAGACCACAGCAATCATCAGACTGTACTGTCCTCTATGTGAATTACAGAAGGCTTTATCCCAATACACGCAGCACAGAGTCAGTGATCAAATTCATCAAATCTCATTTTGGTGATGTTGCTGCTGATGGTTTCATATTAAATTAGGAATGCATTGTTTGTGTACTTTCACTGTCACAGACATTTATTATGTAAAAAAGGTCAAAGAATCACAGCTGACTTTGAAAAACCTTTTCTTTGTTTTGAGATTATCCCATTTTATAGACAGTATTGTGTATGTAACAAAATAGACTATTGTAGCAGCTATCAATGAGGTAGATGATAATTTAACTGAGTATTAATACTATATTCAACAAAATGCATTTAAAGGTCACAAAAACATGGTACATTTTGAAAGAAGCAATAAAAACACACGTCAATATTTAAACACTAAACTATAAACCCTTAAAGTTTCCGATTCTGAATGAACAATTGCAGGTGACAACAAATGAGTAGATAATTACTTACCAATTCGTATGACCTGCTGTTCACTAAGGTAAAACTTTGCCATCGAGTAAAAAAAGAAAAATAACAGTCTTTTGCGCTTCTCCATAGCTCTGCTATCAAAAGAGGTTAAAAGCAAAAACTTCATGTCATAAAACTGGATTTAAGGAACCATACCGCGCGCTCATCAACTTCCATTCACCTCCCATTGCGCGAAGCGAAACAGCTCCACGTAAAAGCCAGTTATTGCCTCAAAAACAACACGTTATCATCCATTCCGGGGAAATCCAAACGTGAAGGAATCTTCAAGGTATTTCAGGTAAGATTTTGTGCTGATATTCCCTCTTCATCGCTTCAGATACTTGTAGCACACCGTGCGCGCGCCGTCGCGAGGAGAGTAAAAGCGCGCGCCCCTGACTGACACACAATCCAGACGCAGGATTAAAGCAAAGTCTGCTCAGCGTTTGGCTTCCTTCACGATGTTATTATTTTTTTTTTAAACAGCACAGACGGCACACAAGTTTTCTGGCTGTTAAATTATTGATATACAAGTTATACCAAATGCCGTATATGGTATTTACTTTTTTTTTAATTAACCCCACAATAACCTAATAACAAACGCTTTGAGGTATAAATAAGATAAATGTTGTCACGTGGAGTTAGATTTTTGCTCTAATTAAGCTTAAATTTAAAATACACGAATATATCACGCTGAAATCCACAGAAGTAGTGACAATGTATTTCAAATAACACGAAATTGTTCTATTCGTCATTGACTCGGTCAAGCAAGGACTTGTGCATTACTGAGAAATATGGAAGATTAATTGTTAAAATACACCAATAATATCAAGAAATCTTATTATTATAATCATTATTACATTTTTTATTGTTGAAACTGTATAGCATAGCCTATTAAACAACATAAAAAGAATAAGCAATAACAAAAAATCTAAACAGTACTGTAAACTATTTGGAGTGAACTGTTGACTTTGGTCCAAATAAAAACTTGCTTGACTGGCTTTTTGTCAAACAATATAACACACCGCCACCTGCTGGACAAATTGCTTAATAGCCCCCCTTTTTACAAGACAGAAGCAGGACATTTAAAAATGGAATAACAGCAACTGCTTTGTAAGTCCAGTTCAACTGATTAAGTCAGCAGTCTGAGAGCCCTAAAAACTTCTCTCTGGGTCTGCTTTAAAATATTCTTTGGTGAATTATTTATTTTTTGTTTTTATGCAAGAAAGAACATTTACAAAGATACAGTATGAACAAAGAGACAAAGGGGTTACATAAATAAAATTCCAGCAAATTTAACAAGTTTAAATGATTTACACCAGTTTTACGTACAATAGAAATGCTAAGAGTCTTTTAATGAGTTCACATATGAATGAAAGTCCGTTCTGCAGTAAAAGAAAACTGATGCATACAATTTCATATGAGAAAGGGACTCCACAGTCATCTTTCTTTGGTGAAATATGAACATTGGCTAAAATATGTTCATGACGTCAAATGGAATTATAAAGTTCTGAGTTCTGAATGATTTTGAGATATTGAGGGTCAAAGTTTTTGAATTCCATAGCAAACAGTATGTGTGTAACATTAAACAAATGTTAAATAAATAAAAAGTCTTAAAATGAAAACAACTTATTAAAAAAATCCCATAATGTAAATAAGATGTCATTTAATAAGAATATGTCAATAACTCAATTTTGACAAAAAAGTCAGATAGAACCTTATAATTCTAAGGTGACCTTATTCTTTATGTTGAACAGAAGAAATAAACTCATATGGGTTTGAAACAAGTAAAAGGTGAGTAAATGAGTAAACAAATATTTTGCTAAACTATCACAGCTAGCATAGCTGTTTTTTCATTTATTTTTTTGCTTAATAATTCAGAACACTAAAAAGGCACCATAAACACATCTCCTTGCAGCAGATTTTACATTTTTTATGACAGTGTGGACACTAAGTCAATTAGGACTTCAGTATCATTGTTATAAGTAGTTGAGGTATTTTGATTGAGACGAAAGAACCAACAGAACTGAATTACAAGTGTGAACAAGCCATGAGCAGACCTTAAACTGAATATCACATGAACAAAACTGGTCTCATCACAGCAGATAAGCTTAATGGATTGTCAATATTCTGAAATGTTGGCAATATCTATGGACATTTAAGTTCATTGCTATAGTCAGTTCTTTCTATTGTGACGTTCATTCATTCATTTTCTTTTCGGCTTAGTTCCTTTACTAATCCAGGGGCATCACAGTGGCCAACTTATCCAGCAAATGTTTACCGCAGCGGATGACCTTCCCTATTGTGACGTTTTGATAGATTCTTTCATCTCTGTGTTTTTGCGAAGAAAAAAAACAACTTTAATTCAAAATGATTTTGATATTAACCTGCATATGTGATAGATATCTTTGTTAGCTTTAAATGCATATTGGGGAAACCGCTCCATATCTAAAGATGCTATATTTAAGAACTGTTTTATGTATTAATATTCATTATGTGTGAAAAAAGACGCTCCCCGACTTCTATTTTATTTTTATTTTTTATAAAAGCCTACAGATGGATTTACAGTATGTGTGAAAGATGAAATTGCCACTAAAATCTTTATTGGCATTGATGATTCAATGATGAGACTATCTACACTGCCTGACAAAAGTCTTGTCGTCAATCCCAGTTATAAGAGCAACAAATAATAACTTGACTTCTAGTTGATCATTTGGAAATGTGGCAGAAGGTAGATTTTTCTGATAAATCATCTGTTGAGCAGCATCCCAATCATCACAAATACTGCAGAAGACCTATTGGAACCCTCATGGACCCAAGGTTCCCACATAAATCAGTCAAGTTACTGTAGGTGAAGGAAAAACCATGGTTTGGGGTTACATTCAGTAACATTACAAACCACAAGTGAGAGCAAATTCTTCAGCAGGATAGCGCTCCTTCTCATTCTTCAGCCTCCACATCAAAGAGCCTGAAAGCAAGGAAGGTCAAGGTGCTTCACGAATGGCCAGCCCAGTCACCAGGCATGAACATTATTGAGCATGTCTGGGGTAAGGTGGAGTAGGCATTGAAGATGAATCCAAAGAATCTTGATAAAAACTGAGAGTCCTGCAAGAACACTTTCTTCGCCGTTTCATTACTTCATTGCAGAGATGTATGGATGCAGTCCTCCAAGCTCATGGTAGTCATACACAATATTAATTACTTTTCCACTGCACCATGACTTTATATTCTATATAAGTGGCAAGACCATTGTCTAAGCAAAGTCAGACCTTACTGTCCTAATTAAATAATTAAAAATCAAGGCATGATCATATTTTATTTTGGTAAAATAAGCGTAATCTAGAGGTCTTTGCCTTTCCTAAAAGACATTATACCAAGATCATCTAAACAGTGTGTCCAAAATGATGTCACTGTAGCTGGACAACTCATAGATTCTGGTTTATCCTGCTCTGCTGATTGGGCAAGAATAGCACTGCGACATCCCAGCCGTGGATTGTAAACAGGAGGCCAGCCAGCCCACACACAGAGCTTCCCCATGTGGATCCGACTGGAGCTCAGACCACGATTGGGATGGAGGATACTGAGTTTCTTCCAGGACACAGATATGAGAGCGATGAGTGAAGCGAGCAGGTGCAAACAGGCTGCTCCAACCACACACCACCTGGCACTGACGGGATGGGTGCACTGAATGCTCACCGGCGAACAGACCCATGCGGCCGCAGCCAGAACCAAAGACAGAGTCACACAGTAGCAAGCTGCTGACCACAGGCCTGGATCTAAATAGGCTTTGCATGTAAATGAACTGGCATCATGAATTATGGAACATTTAGTCCATACACAGTGCTTCATATTCAACACATGATCTGCAGCATACAGTCAGTTTCTACCTCAGAGGTCCCATGATCACGACTACACCAAAAAAAGTACAAATCAAAGCTGCAGTATCAACAGAGGATTCTAACTGGCCTCAGTCTGATGAATGTTTCATCTGTGGGATTCAGCAACTCGTACATGATTTCTTCTTCCTAAAGCTACAGTGTCCACAAGCGGCAAAGCTAATATTGACGGTGGTCAGGCTGTGTGGCTGGTAGGAGAGGAGGAGCAGAATTTTAATCTCAGTCTAAACAATGCATGGTCACATCTCCATTCCTCACTTGACTGTATTTATTGACATATTTATAATTTATTATTTATTATAATTGACTGTACTCGGCAGGCAGCAGTGTGTGGGAAGAATAAAAAAGACAAAATCACAATCATAAAGCATGAAAACAAAAAACAAAGCATGCACACATAGAAGCCCACAAATAGAAGAGGTCAGTGTGAGCTGGAAGTCCTAGTTGTAGTAGTTGTAATAGCTATATTCATTTATTCATTCATTTTCTTTTTGACTTAGTTCCTTTATTAATCCGGGGTCGCCACAGCGGAATGAATCGCCAACTTATCCAGCATGTTTTTACGCAGCGGATGCCCTTCAAGCCGCAACACATCTCTAGGAAACATCCATACGCACTCATTCACACTCATACACTACAGACAATTTAGCCTACCCAATTCACCTGTACTGCATGTCTTTCGACTGTGGGGGAAAACAGAGCACCCGGAAGAAAACCTCGCGAACACAGGGAGAACATGCAAACTCCACACAGAAACGCCAGCAGACCCAGCCGAGGCTCGAATCAGCGACCTTCGTGCTGTGAGGCGACAGCACTACCTACTGCGCCACTGCTTCACCTATGTAATAGCGATATTGTACAGTAGATTAGCTGTTAAAGTCGCAATGAAATCAAAATGTACTCTTCATATTTTTACATGTATATAGCAGTGCTCATTATAAACAATGTATCTGTTCACTTCATCATTGGAGGGATAGGACATATAAAAACAGTTCAGGGGCTTCATGTACTAAGAAATCATACTAAAACATTGCGTACGCACAAAGCTGTAAATGTGCGTACGCAGAAAAAAATTCAGATGTATGAAACACTGCGTACGCCGAATCTCACGCATATTCTTTTGTACATCTGAATGAACGTGAAACTGAGCGCAACATGCACGAGCACAAAACCCCTCCCTGCCTCCTCCCCCATATGAATATGCAAATGACTCTACTTTGGCAAAACCCAACGAAAAAGCAAAGGCAAAAGCAAGCAAGAAGAGAAACTTTGAACAGGATGTGAATTGGAGGTGCTGCTTTCGGAGGTAGACCGGAGAAAATCAGTGCTATTTGCAAATTTGTCCTCCGGAATTAACAACAAAAGAAAAAAATAGAATGGGGAGAGTTTAGCTGATGCGGTTAACATAGTTGGGTCTGAACATTGCACTGAGTGAATTAGAAAAGAAATAGTGTGATTTATAGGTGTAAAATGTTGCAATTCTGTTCAAAGTTTCTCTTCTTGCTTGCTTTTGCCTTTTCGTTGGGTTTTGCATATTTGCATATTCATATGGGGGAGGAGGCAGGGAGGGGTTTTGTGCTCGTGCATGTTGCGCTCAGTTTCACGTTCATTCAGATGTACAAAAGAATATGCGTGGAATTCGGCGTACGCAGTGTTTCATACATCTGATTTTTTTTCTGTGTACGCACATTTACAGCTTTGTGCGTACGCAATGTTTTAGTATGATTTCCACGCAAGTCTTCGTACATGAGGCCCCAGGTGTTTAGATAAGTATATTGTATTTTGTTGACCTGAAAAATCATCTGAAAACAACAATCTGAAAGATAAACTTATGGATAGAATGAAACAAAAAAAGCTATTATAATCTGCACGCTCATAATAAATCGCAGTGGTCTGCGTTGTTCTGAATCATGGCTGGCTTGACCACAATGCAGCACGCAGTAAAATAAGTCTTTGTTCAAAAACCCTGGTAAAAAACTAAAGAAAACATCACAACATTCCAACAAACAAGCAAATAGTTACAATAATTTCTATTTTAAACTATATTAGTTAATAAGTTTAAAAAGTTTAAAACTATATGTTTGAAATAGAATAAAGTGGGCCACACTGCTCCCACCCACCATATCCCTGGCAGCAGTCCCACCACCAGCCTCCTGTGTTTCCCAAAGGGTCCTCAGAGCCCTGTGTAGCACCCTGTCAAGGCGTGCAAAAGCGGGTCTTCTGTCAGTTTGTCCTACATTGTCAGATTGTCAAAGCGGGTCTTCTGTCGGTTTGTCCTACATTGTCAGATTGTCAGATTGTCCTACCTCCCATTCAAAAAGTAGGTAGCACAGTTTGTTGACACTATTGTCCCATTAGATTTTGCTCCAGTGTAAATTTTATGTGAAGTAGTGTGATATGAAGCTGTAATATTGCCCTATCTTCCCTAATGGGGTATATGGCGAAGTGTGCTATTAGGACTTTTAACTTGCCAGTAACCTGGGTTAAGTGCTTCCGATGAACTGTATGCCATTACAAAATTGGTGTGCTTAAGGTCTTCTTTAAAAATCAGCGATCTCCACCTGCTAAGTGATATCCGATATAAAGTGGGTCTCAGATTGTACAAAAAGCACTGCATTAAATTTCGTTTTTCCCCGCCATGTCTTTAAAATATGAGCATTTATTTTACCCCACTATATTCAATGGAGCTTCTGTGCTAACCTGCCGATTCTGTCAGACGCTTACGAGTAGAAAGATTTTTGTCTCGTTTTACGCTTGAGCAACTAAATGAATCCCAAAGTTTATTTAACTAGTTTTATTCTAATTACATTACAACATCCATGTTGTTAAAGGAATCGTATAAAATGGAAAAATACTCACAATAACAGGTCACCGGAAGTTCATCAGCATGGGAACAACACTAGCTTGGCATATACCCTATCCTAAACCACTACCTCAGAACCATTCAAATGCAGTGTTGGTAAAGCACAATCTGATGGGTAAAATAAAATGTCCCTGGATGCCTGGGATGTTGCTTTGCGGCACATTTTGAGCAACAAATGAATAATATTCTTTGCGAAATTGCATTTATACATGCAAAACCTCAAAAAACTACATCGAGGGGTTAGAGTGAAGCATTACGAAGACGTCTTTGTAAAATTGTCATGGCTCCACTCGTACCGTCTGTATTGAACTCACCTTGGTCAAGTAATAACAACACCGAGAAAACTGAAAAAACTGAGAGAGAACTGTTGAACTTTATGCAGAAAACGACGTCACTGGCTGAGAATGACGTGAATCTAATTAAGTGCTGAAGAGTTTAAGATAGATTGACAAACACACTGTTTTTCTCAATAGCCTACATTGAAAGAAATCTATTTGCTCAAGCCCAACTAAAAACATCAGTAGACAACAACAGAAACCACCATGGAACCCATATGAACACAGCCAGAATTACTCATTTGAGCATGGCAGCATGCACATATTTGTCATTCCAATGGTTTTCATATTTATGTACATGCTGCCTTTTTTTCCGTTCTGTTTCTTGAACTTTTACCCTTTTTTAAAGAAAAACTTTTAGAATTCTACAAAAGCTGTTCGGCATTTCTTATTTTGGGCCAATTTAAACAATTATAAACAACATAAAACATAAACATGTTGATGTTCTGACAGCAGTTCCTATCTAGAAGTATTACTTCCTGGCCACCTGAATTTTGCACGTCATCAATGACGATGACGTCATGTCAAAATAACCTTTAGCAGTCCAAATTCAAAACATTGAAGAGTTTTTTTTTCTGCCAAGGCAACCCGGGGTGCTGAAATATAATTGGGCAAACTGACAGTGGGTGGAGTTACACAGACCAAAACAATGACAAACAGTCCAAACGCACATTTTCAAAGGAGAATAACTGACTTTTTTCAGATAAACATGCATGTTCTCAGCATGTCACTTAAATATCTGCAAACAGTACTAGGCTTTGGCAGTGTTTCTCAACTGGTAACCCACTTTTGGGTCGCGGCTTGTGTGGTAAAAAAAAACAACAAAAGTAAAAAAATTTTGCTTATTTTGCTTATATTAAACTTTTATTTTGAAATTCGTGCGCGATAACCCTACCGTTTGACATGTGAAATTTCATTTAATCATAGCAACAAATATGTCGAAGCGCATGTACGACCCCGAATATTTAAAGTATATATTTACATATATTGACGACAAAAAAGGCTTAAAGCCTCAGTGTCATATGTAGTGAGGTGCTCTCATAAGAGAGCATGAAACCTTCTAAATTAAAACGACATTTAGAAACCAGAAATGTTTTATTAACAGTTCAGTTTAGTTCATGGTAACTGAACCTTTCCTTACCCTAACCACTGTTTACAGCATTTGTCATTTTTACTTTGTAATGTTTCTATAATTTGATCTATTTTTTTAAATGACAGCAATAAATACTGTTTATTTGTAAGTCTTGGTAAAAGTCTTATGATTTATCTGTCACTACTTGTGTATGTTAACAAATAAATACAAATTAATTATTATTCCTAAAATTGTATTATAGTTCCTAAAAAATTGGGTTGCGGCTTGATGACTGTGTAAAAATCTAGGTCCCATGGCCAAACCAGTTGAGAACTCTTAGCTATGTTTTTTTATGATTTAGTAGTGTCAATAACTTACAAACAGCACCTTGAAACATTATTTAAAACTTATTCTATCTACTTTTCCTTATTCTACTTACGTTCCCTACCTCAGTGAATAGAATCAGAGCTGGGCAGAGAAGGAAGTGTTTGAAAAGACTATGATCATACAGTATGCAAAGTAATGTTACTAAGTAGGACAACTGTCACCGAGTTTGTTGTTATGCTAGCATTCTTCATCCCTCGGGCTCTCTCGGTCTGATAGTTACCTGATGTAGAAATGTGATATCCTATTTAGCAAATAGCCCATCATGTTTATTTTTTCCTCTGCGGGTTTCAAGGTAGAGAACTGATTATGAGTGTTTACATTTACAGTAAACGCTGCAAATAGTGCTTCATTTTCTAAATCAAAATGGGTTTCTTTAGAGCAGAGCAGAAAATGGATCTGCAATGTTTTAGAGCACTTGATGTTAACCTACTGTCCAGATGAAGCCATACAAATTGGGAAACATGATCAAAATTGGTAGTAAATAAGTAAGAAGTTTGCAAAACATCCATGCTTCATAAATGAAAGAATGTAAGACAACGATAAAACTATGGGTGCGCTTCATATGTACTCACATCAGAAAAATAAAATGGAAATAAAAAACAACTAATGATGATTCAAGCTAGCTATTCTTGATTTATCAGTGCATCAAGAGCATTTAAAGTATAAAAGGGGTAGTGCATAAATATACTGTTGGCCCATCAAAAATACAAGCACAAAAATAACCCGCAGGAGAGGAGAGGAGGAAATGCGGGCACTGGCTGTGCAACCATTAAATATGACTCATTTGCACCACTTATGCGGGTGGAAAATCTAAAAAAATATCTGTAGACCTTTCATTTTGTGTTTTTTAACGTCATTGTGCATGTTCGTTTTTTTTAGCATTGTATTTTGTTATTCCTATTTACTGCAATGCTCTCTATGGATCATAACTGCACACATTTTTTATCCCACAGAACTGTTTTAAGGACAGATAAGGCACAGATAAATGCAGAATCAGTGCTTTACCTGCAGGAATGGTAAGGTTGTACGAACTGTAACATTTTATACAACCCTGTGGTGATGATCTGGGTCATCTTGCTTATGTAACATGCTTATATGCTTATTTGTAGAGATGTGATTATTCCCTTAACTGTAAGGTTTACCCTAATGACAAACCATCTGTGAAGTCCAACATAAAGAAAAAAAAACTAAAGATGGAGCACAGTCTGATCTGCATACCGCAAAATGGGAATCACAAATCAAAACAAAAGTCTAAATTGGAGAACAACAAAATATTGAGGAAAAGTTGGTTTTATATTTACACGTTCGTTCAGTGACAACTTATGGCATTCTCCCTACATTGTGTACCATGTTACTTTGAATAATTAGGCCTGAAATTACATATAAATATGACTTCAATACAACATTAGCACTATTTATTTGACTGTGAACAGTTGTATTTTGATAGACATTGGCTGCTAATATGATTTCTCCATTTAGAATTTGCAAAGAATCCTTTAATATAAAACCAACTTTACCTCAATCAACAAAATGGCTCCAAAAATCTAGCTTGAATACTATAACAGGCCTTCAGCATGTACACCGAAATAGCAGCAAGTTTACCCTGGAGACATTTAAAATCATGAACCGAGTGAAAAACCTGTTGAGTGATGTTGAAAACGCTTTCCTTTCAAAATGAGTAATTAACAGCAGTGGGCCTGATCATTTCTGTGGACATTTGCTTGATGCCTGTGTGGAAGAACTGTATTTTTATAAGTTTGTACCTACTTTTTTGAAAGTCTTTTCAGCAGGAACCTAAGTTGTGAAAACGTGGTTGTCGCAAGTTCAGTAGAGTCCCAATATCCTTAATGAATTCAGAGTAGCTGGTACAGCACTGCACTGCCACCTCCTGGTTAAACTTGATAAGACAAGAATAATTATGTAAACATGTTGGCGATATCAAAATCTGACTCACCATGAGATTACATCTGCGTTTCATCCCTCTGCCCTAATCCCTTAGAATGGTTTACCTTCTAGTCTCTAGAGTGACGACTTTGAAGGGATGCATGCCTATAGGGGATAAAAAAAGATTTTGACTGCATCTGCGTCACAAATATAACGTGGAAGAAACATGGGGGGTGCTTACCACTTTCTCCTTCATTCCCACGAGTCATCTGAAGTTTGAGTTAATATTTTTAGGAGATTGCTCATGAAACTCCCTACTTTGGAACAAATATGTGCCCTTGATGTGCACTTGGCATTTAAAGTGGTATTATGTTAGAAAGAAGCAGACAAAAGGAAGATGTTTAGGGCAGATTGTCAAGCCTGCTTCTAGAGCAGGGGTTCCCAAACTTTTCAGCCCGCGACCCCCAAAATAACAATGTCAGTGACTCGCGACCCCCATTTTTCAAGGTGGTTATACTGTAAATATATAAACTTTGTAGACACAACTATAGGCATGTATAAACATAAGCACATTGACAACAAATACATGCAACAGTCTAATAACCATATATATTTTTTATATTCATTTATTAATTTATGATATAAAAAGTAAAGGCTGATGACTGATTTTTATTTATTTATAATAGATAATAATATAATAATAATTTTGTTTCATTTATTTGTATGTTGTTGTTTATTTAGCACAACTATTAACCTCTGTGGGTTATGAGTAAAATATGGTCATTCAAATAGTTCAATAAAACTTATTTGAGTTTTGGAGATCACCAAGCGACCCCTTGTCATTGTTACTTGACCCCCCAGGGGGTCCCGAACCCCACTTTGAGAACCACTGTTCTAGAGGGCCATTGCCTTGCAGAGTTCCCCCCTAATGACAGTCTTGGAGGGCCATATCACACTCTGAAGGTCACCATGGCTGCCATATTGAAGCGTTGTTCCAAACTGAAGTGCTAAAAACTGGTCACTTCGAAGGGCTCTTCGGAATAAAGGATTTTGAAAAATAAAACTGATTTACACTTCGGGC
Organism: Danio rerio; assembly: GCF_052040795.2. NCBI lineage: Eukaryota > Metazoa > Chordata > Actinopteri > Cypriniformes > Danionidae > Danio > Danio rerio. The sequence continues at coordinate 29,261,899 of NC_141030.1, forward strand.
CACATTTCTTTAAACAGGGAAGTTGTTATAATGCTTAGATGTATTGAATTAGGGACCAGACAGTGCAGAACAGAGACACTCTAGGTACAATTCTGGACACCCCGGTTTGGACCATTGTTTTCATGCTTAAGTCCTCTTCATGGGTGGATTTACTCTGTATGGAATGTAGCATATGGTTCCTTGTCAAGATTAAGGCCCAGATATACTTCAAATGAAATTGAAGAATGAACTGAAATGACATAATTTCAGACAAAATCCAGTTAAAACGAAGGCTGTGTTGAATACGTTGAAGCAGTTTGTAACAATAGACTGAACCTAACTGTTTTATGGTGTTTGTTTTGGCTCCTTATGGGTTGCATATAGGGAGGTTTGGCTCTTGTTTATTGCCACCCTTCGTAAAAAAAGATTGAAAATGCGTAAGAAATACCTTTACAGGATGATAGCGGGATAGAACTGTAAAATACGGGAGAATCCTGGGAAAAACTGGAGGCTTGACAGGTATGGCAAACATCAATACCCATGATCACTCTCAGATATATTCTAAAGACTCGGACACTAGACAAGTAGGCGTTGCGCCATGTCTTTTAAAGTTCGAAACTAGGAACTTACTCATTGTAAATTGGGAACTTATTGGAGAGGAATAGTTGAAATCATTCATGCTACCATAACTTTTTGGCCTCAAATGTAGAATGAAAAAAAATGTCAGGACCATTAGAGTGGACTTTTTAAAAAAGGGACCAATCAGGAAGGAGATTTCAAACTGCAAGTGCCAATCAGAAGCAAAGGAGTCAATATATTAATATTTTAATAAGACCCATTTATTGTGAAACTATAAGTCTTTTCAGCTTGTTAAACTGCTATAATATCTCAACCTCCCCAACCTGCATTATTTTCAGAAGATGAGCTCCTGTGTTTACAAATGACACCAAACTTCATTTAAAACAGTGCAAAGGTGTAGACAAAAAACAGACCACACACAAAGTTATTTGGATAAAACTGCAAATATAAATTAGGAAGATTTATTTAAGGTTAATAAGTATTTCCACAGTATGAACATACACAGTTTCAAAAAGGCAGAGGATAAAAGTATGGCATTTTTACAGTTTTCGTTTTTAAATACAGTCAATTTCACTAAAAGGAAACCATGGCTGAAGGTGCAGTGATTGTATTTCACATGGAAGGGCGTTTCTGGTGTTTAAAATACACTTGGAGTGAGTAACATGTCCAGCTTTATCTTTACCAGTGTACAAAATACCATAAAAATCAAATCTCATTCTTAGCAAGACAAAATCTGCTACATTTATCACTTAGCAGGGGTGCTTTGAGTTATAATGCCTTATTTATGTGCCTAAGCACACCAAAGCCCCTAGAGAAAGGATCATGGTTAGTTTGATATCCTTTCCGAAATAACGAGTTACATTATTGCAGTTCTTTCTTCACAATTCAAGTAGAATAATATTTCTCTGTGTGTTGGATGAACAGTGATCTTTAATACTGGGTTGCTGGTGACCTATGAAGAAAAGGGAACGAAGACAGCAAGCAGGGAACGGTTGAATATGTAAAGGAAACAGCATTAAACAGCTGGTCAAAACTAGCCGTGGCATTTCAAGGGAATGTTGACGTGCTCCACGAAAATCACCCCCTTTCTGGCGGGCACCTTGATGTAAAGCAAGATCCAAAAAACACATCAAAATGCAAATCAATTTGATGTCAAGACCTTGACGTCAATACATTGATGAAATTTCGACCACCAAAATAACGACACAAAAAATATGAAACTATATGAAATATGTTACTCATTTGAAGGCTTCAACTACAAATGTATGATTCTGTTTTTCTACATTGCATGTAAGCTACCTTGATGTTCAAACGACAACGTTTAAGCATTAAAAAACACATCAAAAATCGATTACAGGACTGTAATACCGGATGTGTTTTTTGACACCAATATTAGATCTCAATTTGACATCAAGGTAGTGGATTGACATCAAATGGATTTGCAATTTTGGCATGGGTGCCCTCCAGGTTGTAGCCATTACGAAGAACAATATACGAGGCATTAAGTCACAAATCCCTGAATAAAAAGGAAGATATGAAGCACGAGCAAACAAACTGACCACCATTTTGTGTTCCAACCAAAAACATCAGCTAAATGAACACGTAGCTGCCTGATGTCTGTCAGTATGAAGCCTCTATAAATACATGAGCTGTACAGTTGGCATCTTCGAATGTCCCTCAGCTTGATCTTGCATTGATATTTCAAGTGGCTTGAAACATCAAGAAGCTCTTCAGTTCTAGCTTTCTTTCAGTAGGATTGTCAGTGCATCACGTCCGTGAAAGCTCGGACTCAGTAAGCGTCTGCCTTATTCTGGCACAAGTCTAAAAATAACAGCATCACAGCTTGCATATTCCCTCTCCGCTCAGAAGATGTCACTGTTGCAGCTGTTTTTAAAATCGTCTCTTCGAACCCAAATAACCTCACAGTCCCTCTCCGAAGAAACACCCTCCACTGCGCATTGCTTTCTCAGAAGGGTCAGTTTCAAGGGGGCGTGGGATTTCTTCGATTTGTCCTCGGAGAGCCCGTTGAGACCCTTGTCTTCATCTCCTTCCACTGAAAGAGCCTCGAAGGACTCCTCCAGGCTTGGGTCAGAGGATGGGGCCCGGACGGACTGGCAGTACTCATCGTCATCACTGAGGATGTCCGTCTCTTTAACGTCGTCCTGGTTCTCGTAGATCTGAAGGTCAAACTGATCCTCCACCCAGCGGTCGGTGTCCCGGATGGGCTGCTGGGGTTTATGGAATGGGGGTTCTGTGGGGGTGATTGGTGATAGATCCTGGGATGAGTCGTCATCAAAAATAACACCTGTGTCTATGGTGATACGATTACGAATCAGCTTCCTTTGACCCAGGGTTCGAGATGGTGCTGAAACTGTGGATGAGTAGAAAGAACTGATGTGAATGCTAACTACAATTCGGTAGACAGTTTTGTCCTTTAGGAAAGAAAGCAGCAATATCTGATGGACACTAGGATTTTTTTTTTTTTGGTTGGTTGGGGGGGTTACATAATAATCAGCTCAGCCTAAAGACTGAGATAAAAACTGCGCAATTAATCATGTTAGAGACTGAAAGGCGAAGAGCCAAACGATGAGATAGTTTGAGGAATAAAGGGAAGTATTAAAGAGAAAAGTAATCCTACAGTTTGCATGAGACGTCGCAAACTTACCAGCTCTGTTCATGGTGGGTCGTGAACCCTTTAGCGCACAAAGCCGCTTCCCTCCAAAGGGAATATACTGCTGATTTGGAGGTAAACTTTCGGTCTTCATAAGCTGGCGCCGTTGTTTGTCCCTCAGGATGGAATGAACAGTCTTTAAGAAGTCTTTTTTACTCTCTGGAGAGCTAAAAAAAAAAAAGCATGTTTAAAATTTTTGCTCTAGAAGAGAATGGAATATACCCAAGTAATGGCCTCAAAAAAGTATTTGGACCCTTAAGCAATAAATGTGTGTATTATATAAGATCCTTGTGTTGGTGTGGGTTTCCTCTGGGTGCTCCGGTTTCCCCCACAAGTCCAAACACATGCACTATAGGTGAATTGAATTAGCTAAATTGGCCATATGTGTGAATGTGAGAGTGTATGGGTGTTTCCCGGTGTTGAGTTGTGGCTGGAAGGGCATCCGCTGCGTAAAACGTATGGTGGATAAATTGGCGGTTCATTCCGCTGTGGCAACCCCTGATTATTAAAGGGACTAAGCCGAAAAAAAATGAATGAATGAATATTATATAAGAAATGATGGCACAAGCACACTTTTCAAACATTTCACAAAAGTGACATTTAAGTTAAGAAAAGTTCCAGCAGCCTTTATTATTAGGTGCTACTTGGTTATTTTATTTGTTGTTTAACCCCCCTAATGTGAGGAACCCCCATCCTGAAATGTACAAGCTATGCATATACTAGTTCTTATACAGTATAAAGATGCATTTTTTGTGTAAACTTTCATTTGGAAACCAATAAGTTTCTGTTTTAGTTTCTAAGTTACATTATATTTGACACCACTTATTATAGTATTGTATTACTTATTAATTTTTAGACACTTACTATATATGTTTCATTTAATGTTTTATTAATAATTTCAATGTAATTTGATAGTTTTATTTACAATGCAGCCGACAGTGTGTTTCACTTTTTTTGTTTATTTTGTTTGTCTGTAAATTCGTTCATTTTCTTTTCAGCTTAGTCCCTTCATTTATCTGGGGTCGCCACAGCTGAATGAATCGCCAACCTGTCCAGCATATGTTGTACACAGCAGATGCCCTTCCAGCTGCAACCCATCACTGGGAAACACCCATACACACATACACTACAGACAATTTAGCTTACCCAATTCACTTATAGCGCATGTCTTTGGACTTGTGGGGGAAGCTGAAGCAACCAGAGGAAACCCATGCAAACACAGGGAGAACATGCAAACTCCAAACAGATATGCCAACTGACCCAGCTGGGACTTGAACCAGCGACCTTTTTGCTGTGAGACGACAGTGCGACCCACTGAGCCACTGTGTCGCCTCATTATTTTAATTAAACTTAATTAAATTAAATTTGAATTTGTGTATACCAATTTCTGTATTTTTTTCAAACTATTACAATATTATTTATTTTTTATTTATTGGTTTGTTTCTTTTTATACTTAAAGTTTATCATAAAATATTTGCTTATTTTATACTTATTTATATAAAATATTATTTTTCACTAAACTTATTTATTCATTTCAAACTAATGTTGTCAGAATGTCCAAATACAGTTTTGCTGATATTCTAGTTATATTTCTTAATCTTCATATCAAAGGCATATAAAAACAATAATGAAATGCATGAAAGTAGGTCTGAAACCTGAGGGATTCCTGTTTCTGCTTTGAAAATCCATTCACCCAAAACTTGAAAAAGAAGTGTTTTTGTAGTGCACAACATAAAGCTACAACATTACCCTCTGTGTATGCATGCATTATTTAGATGTGAATAAACCATAAGAAGATTTCTCTTAGTTTATGAACTTTTTGAAGCATCAAAATATGAGGTAAATGGACTTTCAGCTTTCCTTAATATAATTGAATGAACTCACATGTGAATGAGCATTTGACAAATTTAATTTCATCGCTTTCCTTATGTCAGGTCTGCAAAACTCACAGATAAGTTAATGCATGTGTCATTTACAAGCGCATCTCACCTGCAACAGATGTGGAAAGTCCTCTCAGGTCTCCCTTCAAATTCTGACCTCACGTGAACGATCTCACACATTGCAGAGCCCTCGGAATCTAAAACCAAACAAAGTCAGGTTAACTGTCAGCTAACAAAAGAACTGTGGGAAAGCATTTTCAGGATCAGTGCAGAGCTAATGAACCTCAGGGAAGACAAACCCTGGGACAGTGAACCAGAGTGCAGACCCCAAGATCCTGTAGGACAACTTTCGACCCCCCTCCATCAATAGGGAATAGCAACATTCTGGCAAGAGCACATTTAACAGCCAAAAGCAGTCTTATCGAGTGTCATCAGGGCTTTTATGATGTTAAATACATTATGCTCTTTCTTAAAGCATGAATAGAGCTGTAGGAAAAGAATTAGAACAGTACACCAATACTTACTAGGGAGGTTGCGAACTTGGAGGGCATCTGTAGAGATCATGTGTCTAAAACGAAATGGGTCTCTCTCATCAAGGGTTGACACTCTGTGAGGTCCACCCTGAGACAAAATAACACCAACAAATGGGTTTGTAAGAAATAAATGGCATTAACATTCTAATACAGTAGCATTGTTGGAATCACTTTAGGAATGATTTTGCTGTCTTTTTCAAACGGATAGATGGTAAATATTTTATCAGCTAATCAGAATACTTTAAAATGGCAGATGAGAAATATTGTAGTGAGTACTTGTAGTGTTGGTGTGGAATGACCTAGAGTTATAGTTTTTTGGGGGTGAACATAGGGGCTGCATAGGAATATTTCATCCAAAATATAAATCTTTGCTGTTAATGTACACACCCTCAGGCCATTCAACATGCAACGATGACTATAGGTACTTCTTTGAGAGACAAAAAAAACATATACAGGTAAAACTAAATTAATACAGTGGTTCCTGACAATACACTGAAGTTTCTAAAGCTATTATTACATCAAATCAGCAGCATCTTTAGGCTATACAAGAATTCGTGTATCAACAGGAGGCAAAGGTATTTATTTAGATTTCTTGAATAAGATTTTTTGACTCTATGGTCTGGTACACCCTAAAGACTGGTTTATACTTCTGCGTCGAGTGACCGGCGTGACCCACGGCGCAAGCCTTGCGCATAGCCGTGCATTTATACTTCTGTGCGCTGTTTGTGTTGCTCTGCAATAATACTTCTGAAACGCTAGCTGGCAGTAGGTTTTCATGTTCCTTTGTGTTGAGTTTCTTCGTGGGTATTTTGTTTTTTCTGAACGCTACAAGTAGCTAAAACTAGCTCATTTAGAGGCAGGAACTGGCGTACGTGCAACAACTTTATTTATAAGGTAAACCCGAAACAGAAGTTTCCATCTGGAGTTGCTTCATGGCACTCAACACAGTAAACACTCGCTTCATCTGACTCACGGCTCTCAGCACCGCCCATGCTCATCACCGGTTCTATAGTTATAGTTTTTTGGGGGTGAACATAGGGGTTGTATAGGAATATTTCAGCCAAAATCTAAATTTGCTGGTAATTTACACACCCTCAGGTCATTCAACATGCTAATTATGACTATAGGCACTTACTTTGAGAGTCAAAAACCATATACAGTCATAACAAAAAAAATGTTGTCACATTGTGACGTGTAGTTACATTTTTTAAGAGGTGCACGTCGGGGCCAGCCAAGGCGAGGGCTATGCGACCGCTTGACGCAGAAGTATTAATCAGTCGTAAGCCAATGGCAAACAACTAGCACCTCTAAACCCAACTGCGCTGTCACCTTGCTTTGGCTCTGATTTTGTTCTATCTGGATCAAAAAGCTGTCCCTGAATGGAATGGAACGTGTCATTGGAAACAAAAAATCAGACTCCTGCCTCTCGTGGTGCAGAAAGATGGAACCAGACATCAGACACCCCAATTCTCGTGATTTCCAGAATATTATCATTTGCTTGCGGGCATCAGGGATTTTCTATGTATTTCCCTATTGTTAGCTTGTTTATACGTCACGCACCCCTCTCCACCGCATCCCTCCTAGCTATTTAGATACGTCATGCACAATCCCCCATCCCTCTCCCACAATCTCTCGCAAATCATCTCTGTCTCCTCTGGAAATTAGTTTCCCCAACTTGGTATGTTTGAGACATGAGCCGATGCAAGCTCACATCACAGTTGGGTTTCGTCTGTGTTAGTTGTTTGGTTGTTGGTTGGTGTGTACAAGCCCTAAAAGTGCTGCTAACTTGAATTGTTTTCAATCAACCATGACCATGGTTTGATCTAAAAACTTCTGTAATTTTCTACTGCACAAAAAAATCATCTACATCTTGGATAGCCTGGGAGTGAGTAATTTTCAATAACCCTTTGATGCACAAGCTATCCAAAACCTCTCTAAACCACAATATGGTGTCTTAAATGTCCAATGTTAATTCCTTATGTTATTTTACTAATGGATGAATGATACTTTGTAAAATGTGTGAAAAAATGTATTTTCCAATTAATTATTTGTTAAAAATATTGTTTTTAATTTACACATATCATTATTACATTGATAAATCCTTGTCTTTGTATTTATACATCAATATAGATGACGAATATCAAAGACAAAGCAAAAAATGGAATAATGAATTAGTAATCTGTATCTTGCAAAGCACTAAGAACTCAGACGGGTCACTTAAGGTCTGTGTTGTGCATCAAAGGTTAAAATGTTTAATGATGGGCACTGGAAAAGGGAAGTAAGGTCAGAGACCCTTATTATAGATTTATAGGCAGGCGTTTTATATGCAGTATAAACACTAAATTGTGAGAGGCAACATCACAGACAACTGAAAGGTCACAGAGTTTTGTTGGCCATCCGAACTAAGCCGATGAGACAGCAGAAACAAATCAAGTACAAGAGAAGGGCATCCCTTTTTTACACTCGAAAATGGAGCCTTCAATAAAAAAGTAGAACTACACCTCTTAAAAGCGCTAGTCTGCAAGCACTTTAAGCTTGTGTGTCACATCTCTATTAATGAATAATGAAGAAAAGGGGGAAAGGCACTTACGATTTTTTTCTTTTGCTTGGAGCAGTCCTTACACACAAAAACAACCGCTGTTCTGAAAACTGAAGAAGAGAGAAAAAAAAAAAACATTCAAGCAACACACAAAACCACACAAGTCTAAACATTCACAATACAGATGCTTGCTTAGGGCTTTTTTTAGTTTAAAACGTGACCTGGTGAAATACAACTAACTTGAATGGCAAACTGACCCATTTTTTGCTATAAAATGTCTCAGCCAAAGGAAAAAAATTACTTTGAACGCATATAAATGCAACTTTAATGCCTTAAGAGCCATGAGACAAGGTGGTTCCTCTAATGCCATTGTGCCCAAAGACACAGCTGGCCTTTACTGATGTAGAAAACCATTACTGCAGGGAACAGGCTACTGAATAAGAGAACGCCATTCTATTTCGGGAAGAAACGCTTCTTGTGTACGCACCAAAGGCAGCCAGCTCTGGGTCTCTCTTCCCCTTCATCAAAGAGGACGGTGGGTTAATCCAGACCACTGTGTCATACAACAAGAGGTCGCCCATTGACAGATCAGCAACCTGCCGTCAAAGTAAACAGTCAATGTCAGTGTTAATTCAAAAGCATCAAGCAATATAGTTTAAAGATTGTGAATTTGAGACTAGCGTCATCATACCTCTTTCTTTTCTGAGCTCTGTTCACTGATGAGTTGGTCAAACACGGCTCCGTATTCCTCGTGAATCTTCTGCATCTCGTTTATGTGACTGGCCACTTTGTTCATGGCTTTCATCGCCACTATAAAAAGACAAAAGACTTAATGATCTGCAATTAAAGACAATTACATATCAAAGTCCAAAGCTGCAAAGCCCAGATGGGAATGGGCTAATTTTCTCAATTGTTTCCTTTAGATATTGCACAAGCAGTTTTTTGCTACTGAAGAAACTGTATATATATATATATATATATATATATTTTTTTTTTTTTTTTTTCCCACGAAGGGTTGGACTTAAATTGCACAGGGCTGCGGCTCTCCAGTAAGTAAGATTGACACACTTGTTTTAATGTTTTATTTTATTATGAGTTTTGCATTGAGGATTGCTGGAGAATTTCACACACGCTACGTTAATGAACTACAACTCCCAGCACGCAACTTGCACACACCAGTTCCTGATTCTTACTGATTACACACACAGTCAGAAGATCATTATGGACTGATTTAAAGAACTATAAATATAATAATATGGAAGCCAATGGCTACCAGTTTCCAACATACTTGAAATCATCAAGAATGTTAAAGTAGATGCTGAGTAAATTCAAATTTTTGGGTAAAGTAAACCTTTATGACAAAGGGGGGAAATTATCATCATTATTAAATTATTATTAGTGATCAATGATGAATAATTACATTATTAAATCATTTTAAATTATATTTATATCATTACAATTGTAATATTTTTTTTGATAAATTAAAAAGAACAGTTTTAGTTTACTTAATATGAATTTATTAAGCAGACACTTTTATTCAAAGCAATAGATGTAATTTAATAACAAATCACTCAAATTTTACAAAGGAAGTTATGGAACTCCCTGCCTTTTCACATTTACCAGGTGGACTTTTTTTTCTAATTTATAATCTCAGATAAAAACTTTTTTTGTTTAGGATAGCTTTTAATGATTTGCTGGTTTAATATTTTGTTGGTTGTTAGTTTCACTGCTTGTTTTTTATTATCTGCTTGCGCTTTACTGTAAGGTGTCCTTGAGTGCTTTGAAAGGCGCCTATAAGTATTATTATTATTACAATATTATTATTTAATTTGCCTTTACATATATTTGTTAAGCAGACACTGTATCCAAATCAATAAATATAATGTTTGAAAACAACAACAACAGCTAAAACAAAAACAGTTTACTGCAAAAATTCTATACTATTATTTATAGTAGCCTTAACTGAAAACCCACATGCAAATGATCATGTGTAAATGAACACAGTGTTTCAATAATAATAAAAAAAAACACAACATACAAATAAAAGAAATAACTGTAGTCTTTATCATATATAAAATTTGTTTTTTATAAGTTGGGCAACCCTACTAATGACCCAGTTATATTAATAGTGCAAAACAAACTATACTGTAGTTTACACTAAATGGTCTGAGTAAACTGGAAATAGACATATTTCAAAGAAGCAAGCGAAATCCAGTTTTTCATGACACAGTCTTTTTAAAACCTGCTAATCTTGCTCAGAATAGTAGAGATCTGAATAGATCCACCTACAGCCTACTGTCAATGTATGTGAATCTTCATATTTACCATCCAGGTGGTAGTGCTCCTCGCTGTCGGGGTCGGTGAGCGAGTAAAGCTCCCTCAGGAGCAGTGGGTATTTTAGGACTCTCTGAATGGGTTTGATCAGGTAGGACTCCAGCGTGGAGGAATGCTGCTGTCTGGGGTTCCTCTCAGCCAGAAATGCCTTAAACTCTGGGTCTGTTTTAGCTGCATCAAAGTGTGAAAAAGAAATTACGGGATGGCTCAGGAATTTCAAATCAGTTTAATACTTTTCTTCACTTAAATATACTGGTGATCAAGAGCTTCTTAGCTTTCTCAACAGCCTTTCATTTTGGGAAAGATTTATAGTTGAACAGTCTTAACCATAAAAATATCAGTCAGTCACTTTGTTGCCTTAGGAAATTACTTTTTTTTTCTTTTTCTAGCAGACCCTTAAAAATGAGCATCATCTTTCAGTAAATGGCTTTAGGGTGCATAATTTCTTTGTCAGAGAGTAAAAACACCCCCTCTAGCTTTAAATGAACTCTGAAAACTAGCTTTTGGCAGATGATAATGGTTCAGAAATAGAACAAAGAAAATGTAAATTTTCCAGTCACTGAACACTGAAATCACAACTAAAATACCTCAAGGAACCTAGCAGTGCTAATGATAGCACACCAGTCTCAGAGAGTGCAGTTCCATTACCTTTGGTAAGGACCTTGGGGACTTTTGTGTGACTGGCACAAAATGCACTGTAGATCTTAAAACGGTCCGCATAGTAGAGGAAAGATCCACCAAGAGAAAACAGAACTTTCTGAAGGTTTAATAAGAATGAATTAGAAAACACAGAAAGATAAGTATTATAAAAGTGCTAAATCAGTAGACAAAAATGAGTTTTTAAATTGATCAGCACCAAAACAGATTTAGCAATTCAGTGACTAAAATAAACCGTACCTTAAACTGATCGACTCTCTCCAGTTTGTCTAAATCTGGAACTAATCTGGTTCCATCCTCTAGAGTTTTCAGAAACTCCACTTGGAATTCCACCATCTCCGCCAAGTTTCCGAACAGCACGTCCAGCTACGAGTGTAGAAAAAAATAATCTTAGTGGATTTTTATGAATTAAACCTGCACCTATTTATTTAAGAAAAACTATGTAATACAAACATTTAGATTATTTCTTGATTAAAAATTCTAAAATAAAAGTATAGAGAAATATTGTGTCTGACCTCATCCTGGGTGAGGAAGCTCTCCTTCTGCAGTGGGTTCAGGTAGCGCTCTATTAAAATGTTCAGGTCCTGTGAAGAGACAGTGGAAAAGAGGCACAGTTTTTTTTATCCAGTAGTTTTAGTATTATTATAATTTTAGTAGCAAAGTATTATTGTTGTGTATGGAAATCAGGACTACACAATACTGAAAACAAACTGACACTGTAATATTTTTTCTGCGATATATAAAGTACTAAGTTGAATATTTATATATGTATATTGTAAGGTATAGTTATTGAGTGGTGTAAAGTAACAAATTACAAATAATCAAAGTGTAATTAAGTAGTTTCTCTCAAAAATTGTAATTTACTAAGTAGTTTTAAAAATGTGTACTTTTACTTTTCTTTGAGTGCATTTATAGTGCAGTAGTGCTACTTTTACTCCACTATTTTCCTTCAAAGGCAGTCCCTACTTTATTCTTTCTTGTCTATGGGGATTGTGTCTTGTGATTCCTGTCCAATTAAATTGCACATAGAAGGTAAATCACATCCTAATGGACTACATCAAGACATGGGTGATTTATAATTGGAGCAAATTGTTTAGAAGAATTAAAAGTGTCCGAGAAGATTTCCAAAATCTTTACACTCATTGACCCAGAGACTGTTTAGATCAGGGGAGCTCAATCCTGTTCCTGGAGATCTACCTTTCTGCAGATTTCAGTTGCTACCCATATCAAACCCACCTGCCTGTAATTATCACGTGGTGCTCAGGTCCTAATTAATTGGTTCAGGTGTGTTTGATATGGGTAGCAACTGAAATCTGCAGGAGGGTAGATCTCCAGTAACAGGATTGAGCACCCCTGGTTTAGATGCATGTCACTGATGTGTAAATAACGGATGTTTAATTTTTTATTGACCGAAATGGCCATAAACACCCGGCAGGCACAGGATGTCAACATAATGTCAGATTGACGTCAAATTAACCCTAACCACTTTTTTTCCAAATGTAAAATGGGTTGACATCAGAACCCAAGGTCAGGTCGATGTTAATGTTCAACGTCCAACCTAAAATCAACCAAAATTTCAAAGTTTAATGATGTTACAGCTTAAGGTTGTGTGGACGTTACCAATATGACGTTTATCAGATGTTGGATTTTGGTTGCCATACCTGATGAATAAAAGCCAGTATTTGACAACGATGACATTGGTTTAAGATGTTGGCTCCACATTGGATTTTGGACACTTTCTATCAAAGCCTAAATACTTAGACACTAGCTAGACATTGAATTTTGGTCACCTGACATCACAACCTAAATCTAACCTAATAACTTCTTTAGACATTGTGTGCCTGCTGGGAAATCACAACAGAATGTTACGTTTACACACATCCACAAAAAAAAAAAAAAAGTAAATTCATCAGCTTTTTACAACGCAATGCTCACTACTCTTGAGTACTTTTGAAGGGAATACTTTTTACTCATACTTTGAGTAATATTTACAACAGATACTTTTACTCTACTTGTACCACATTTTTAGGCAATAGTACTTTTACTTAAGTATGATTTTTTTTAGTACTCTTTCCACTACTGTAGTTATTTTATAGTAAATAAGTTTAAGTTATATAATATATAGTATATAATAAGTTGAATATTTTTCTTCGGAAGAATGCATTATTTTACAATGACTAGGATGATTTTGTAGAGTAGTGCATGTACATGAAATACAATAAACAAAATACGAGTACAGATAAATACAATAGAACAAAGATACACAATAAACCTTGCTTTATGTTTTTCTGGGGCGAAGTATTTCCAAAAGAAATTGAATATTAAACTGTAAAATAACATTTTACAGTAATCACTGCACAAGTAAAATACATATTATTTTCATTAAAGCTATAAACAGGACCATTTAATGAGCCTGAAAACTTTAAAATGGCTTGGGATGTTTAAAAAATGAGCAAATGACAAACTTTCATTCGGCTGTGGTTAAAGTTTGCAGCTACCACAAGTCACGTGTTCTAAAATGTGGTGCCTCGTTAATTATGATTCCTTCTCGACATCATAAATCATGAGATGTTGCATATTGCAGTGGTAATGTTGATATATTATGCAGCCCTGATGGACTGACAAAAAAGTTCAAACATAACATGGTAAATCAGAAACACAAGGCTTTGAAAAAACAGATGACACTAACCTTAACGTAGGTCCTCTCAGTGTCCACCAGCTCACTGATGACCTTGCGGAGTTTATCTGCGTCAGAGAGCTGGCGAGGGGTGAAGAGACCAGGCAGTGGAGAGATTGGGCTGGGCATGCAGGATGAAGATGAGGAAGAAGTGGAGGAAGATGAGGAACAGGAGACGGGACCCTCGTTGGAATTCATATCATGAAGGTTGCGGCAGAAGGCGGTCACCTGCTCTGTACTCTGTGGAGGGAAACAGATCGTTCAAATTAACTCTAGGACAAAGGACAAGATTTTAAAGAACTGACTTCAACATTCTCCGCATTTTTTTATGTGTGAACATTATAGAAAAGGGCTGTATCTGAAATCACCTTCTAAATAGTGCACTACACCGTGTCTCAAAAAAAACAACAACAACAACAACAAAAAAACGAGCAATAATATATCATACAAAAATAAAAGTAAGACTGGTTATCGTACTACAAGAATAAGAATGACTACATTTCGTACAGGAATAACAGCACAATCTGTGCATTAGCCTATTGCTTTTATTTACAGTACATTTCAATGATGTAAGGATGGCATAATGATGGCGCATTTATTTTTAGCTAGGCTTAAAGGCTAAAATAAAAATGGTGTTTCCCAATGAAGATAAGAGTTTGATCAAAGGTTTACAAGAACTAAAAACTGGAGAAAAGGTGGACTAGATTACTTGCTGGCAAATATTGATTGCACTTGATCAGTATGTCGTGTGGCGAGTGGTTGTCCATGCTCATACTGTTGAAAATATCACCACTGTCCAAGTCATGGTACTGAGCCAAAAAGCCACAGACCCATCGCACTGTTCAACAAATTGCACGGGAGTCAAGCAATTAATGACTCTGATATGTTAACGCTGCTTTGTTTCTGTGCCTGCTAATTTAGTTTGCAAGTAATAAAATTGTAGCGTTCTATCAATATTTGGGTTATTATTTAACAAGGTAATGCTGTGATATAATTCAGATGAGGTGGAAAACGTATACATATCATACAATTTCATCTATTTGCTAGATAATTAAAAAATACAATTCAAGTTTGAGATATTTCAACAAAATTCTGACAGAATTAATTTTGTTTGGATTTTTCAAGATGCTTTGATGGAGCAGGCATTTATTGTGCTGTCCTAAACCAAAGTGGATGTTCTAAAGTTCACTCAATCAATCCCACAATGCACTGTAAAAACGATTGTACAACCCATGTACACCCAACAACTGAGTGTTCCTATTCACTCACTAATTTTCATTCAATCTTTCAAAGGGACTATATTAGTGGACTAATGAATGAGGGTATCACGGTCAATTTTGGATAGATATCAGCAGACTTTCAAGTAATTCCAAACATGAGCTCAAACAGAAACACTGATGCACTAAAAATGAAAACAATATTTGTTCTAAAATTGACTCAAATCACCGTGATTGATATTTTCCGACAGGATAAAACTATCCTTTTGACAACACGAATAAATAATAATGTGCAAATAAATAAATAAATGAAATAAGTTTCCCACACAGGCTATAAAGTTTTTAATTGTAAAATTACAACTGTGAAAATGACTAAAATGTATTATGGATAACAGTGCAGTAGCTGGAAATATCACTTTACAATTAACAAAATCTAATCGTACATACATACATACATATATATATATATATATATATATATATATATATATATATATATATATATATATATATATATATATATATATATATATATATATATATACAGTATACACACACACACACACACACACACACACACACACACACACACACACACATATATATATATATATATATATATATATACATACATTTACCATGACGACTAAAAACCCCCTTAAAAATGTAATTCAGTGCAACAATAGTTTATTATTCAAAAATCTTGCCTGTTTTATTTAGCATATACTGTATATAATTAAATTCTGTTAAACATGTGCTATTATATTAAGAGAATCATAGTGCCAACCCAAAATGTAATTTTAAACCTTTAAAACTGCCAAAGATTCATGAAAGTGACATATCAGTAGAATTACAGTGGAATAAGCATTACTATATTTTTAGATAACTCCCTGGCAGATCTGGTAAATATTTTGCCAGGTTGTCTTGGGCACTAAAAGTTTACATTATAAATGAACAAACCCAATAAAATCAAAACTCACAAAGTGAAACCTTTACAACCTTTAATAAGTCTCGATCATATGAAAACACCAGCAGCAGGTAGGCACACACCAACACAGGTACTCTGAAAATTCAGGAGAAGCATTTCCAGTTCCAAACACATGCATTCAGCGAGTTTCTGGCTGAACTCTAAAAACAAGGCACATCATGCTTTATGGATGGCTGGATGACATGTAATTACAAGAGTCTTTGTGGTAATAACTTTAAGATGGTCTAGATCTGAGCTCTGAAAGGAACAGTTCGTCTCTTTGGGAAATCTGGCACTAGGAGGATTTTTCCATCAAGAAATGTGTCAACAAGTTTTCAGAAAGAACATTCTGCTCTAAGACAAGTTTATGTTGCCTTCCCACCCTTTCAAAAAATGCCTAAACACAGCCCTCCTAAATTAATGTAATAAAAAGACAGATTACACAACACACATTCATTTGCATCATCTAGCTTCCGAATACCTAAATAAAAACAATTAGCATCCATCTAAAAGGCACAAACCTGTCCAAAACAAACAGGTTTCAATCCAAAGATCTTCAAGCCCACATCTGAAGGTTTAAAGCAAGAGTTTTGGGGATCATCAGCGTGATGTTCAGGAGGAAGTGGAACAGATTCACTCAGACAGGAGGAGCAGAGGACAGATGGGGCTTCTAGCAGCATGAATTCCCCTCTGATAAACACACAGTGACGGACTGACAAAAAGCCTGCACACCATGACATGCCTTAACTGGCCTGGACAGCCTGTAGAGAGGTGGAGCAACGCAGGGAGGTAGAAATGCAGTGCTTTGGTGTTTTTTTTTCCAGGTTAAAGACAACATCTGTCCCATGTAGAAATCTGATTATGACTATATGCAAATGACATATATAACATACAAATTCATGTTTGGATTTTACATATAAAATATGTCATTCCAAAAGTTTGCCAAAATTGCCACTTGCATGTGTTTTTTTTTCCCAACCATTATAATTACAATGATGTACTGTACATGTAGGTTAAATATATTAGCTACAATTTCCGTTTGAGGTGGCATGTTGTGGATCACCAATGACAATTAATTATTGTTGTTCCTTGTACTGTAAAAAAACAGTACTGCACTTGTAATTTAAGCCTACAGGGCAAGTTTTCCAGCTGGTTTTGAAAGTAAGGTGTATCTTAAAAATGCATGACCTGAAACCTGATCTAAATCAACCTTCTGAGAAAAGACCTTTCAAAGATGATGAATTTCTGATTATGTGCTATAAAACCTTTTTGTGATATTTTACAAGTACAAAACGGTCTATTGTCTGTTGAACACTGAAGCATACTGAAGTACACCTTGCATAAAATTCACACAATTTGCTAAACCAATTGGAACCGTCTGTGAAATTTGTGTGGAAAAATTTTTCATCTTCACACAAATTTTTGATTAGGTGGATTTCTATTGAAACTACATCTCACCTGTTTCAAGTACACCAAGTACATCTTTTGCGGAGGGACTATCTTCTAGGCAGATCAATGTTTGCTTATGTGATGCCTTTTTTGTCATTTGTTTTTAGGCTACAAATGTAATGTAAATGTAAGGATGATTTGCATGTAATTTGTGGAAGTGTGTAAACGTAACATTTTGTAGTGCATTTAATTATTGCCCAGCAGGCACACAACATCATAAGACGTTAATATTAGGTTAGATTTAGGTCGTGGCATCAGGTGACCAGGTGACAAAATGTCTAGCCAGCATCTAAGGACAACTTTATTTTGATGTCCAATAACAACGTCAAATGACATTGATATTTGGTTGATTTCAGGTTGTGCCAGCCTGATCTCACGAGAAAACGTAAGTATTTTACGTTTTGCCAGTTTAGTGGCTAATTCGTACGAATTCGTAAGAGTTCAGTCGTACGAAATGGTACGATTTTAAAAAGGAGGCGTGGCACCTGACCCCACCTCTAACCCCAACCGTCATTGGGGGATAAGCAAATCGTACTAAATTGTACGAATTAGATCGTACGAATTCATACGAATTAGCCACTAAATGAAAAAGTTACGAATTGCCGTGAGATTGTGTTGGTTGTGCTGGAAAGTGACCCAAATCTAACTTGAAACCAACATCTTAAACCAACGTCATATTGATGACAAATATTGACATTTATTTGTCATGTATTGCAACCAAAATCCAACATCTGATAGATATCTTAGTGATAAAGTACACACAGCGTCAAGCTGTAACATTGTTACATTTTCGGTTGATTTTCGGTTGGACATTTTACATTGCTTTTGGCCTGACATTGGGTTCTGATGTCAACCCGTTTTTCATTTCGAAACAAAATGCAACATCCCCATGACATTGGGGTACATTGTCAATCTGATGTCATGTTGACATCCTGTGCCTGCTGGATGTTTAAGGACATTTCTAAACAGCATCTAAACAGTCTCTGGGTCAATGCGTGCAAAGATTTTAGACATCTTGGACACTTTTAATGCTTCCAAACTGTTGGCTGCAATTATAAATCGCCAATAGTTCATTATGATGTGATTTACCTTCTCTGTGATTGGACAGGAATCACAAGACAAATTTTTCTTTAAATAATAAACATTTATTGCAAAGCATTTTCGATTTTAGCATCCAGAATTTTTATTTTAGCCCAGAATTCCCTAATAGAATCGTCTTTATGTAAGATTTAGATACATCGTCACCTTTGGTCCTATCTGACATTTTTGTCAAAATTGAGTTATTGACTCATTATTATATTATTTATTTAAAAAACAAATGTTACACACATACTGTTTGCTATGGAATGCAAAACTTTGAAGCTCAATAGCTCAAAATCATTCAGAACGCAGATAGAACCTTATAATTCCAAGGTAAAGATATGTCTCTTTAAAAAAACAAGTAAAAGTAGCCAACTGGCAGACTACAAGCATTCCTTTTTCAGATAGAGACCAATACCAAGTACTATAGATGTAAACAGTATACACATGCAGCTTAAGTTTACATTTAGCGTTTTAGCTTCATCAAAAAAGGCAATTTTGAGGTAAAACCTTACATAGTGTAATTACTGCTCAGCTAAATCTATGGCATTTTACAACTTCATCTGAACATCAATTACCATCACGCAGAACTACTAGGTAGTAAAATTTTTAATAGAATAACTTGATTTCACCCATTTAAATAAAGCAATTAAGAGTAAATGAGAGAAAGCCTGAATAATTTTACACTGGTAGTTATGAATTATAGTGCAACTACTCTAGGTGCTAAACAAACTAAATCTATACTGCTATTCTGAATAGAGAATACATTCCCAGGGGGTAAATTTTTGTGCTGCCAACAAAACTCCCATCAATGGAATCTGCCTTGCAAACAGTACTTTCTAGATAGTTGCATCATGTCCTACTAGAAAAAGAGCCCAGGTAAAAAAAAAAAAATACAATTTTTTTTTTGATATGTGTATATATATACTTTTATTACAGTTAGTTAATATAGACCTGATTTGAAACATAAAATATAACGGCACAAATTTGTTTGCTTTAATAAAAACAACAACAACCTCAACATCACATTAATAGCGTAAGTAATCATGTATTCTTTTTTTTTTATCTTTTAAAATAAATTTAAGTGGTAAATGGATGCGTTACACAACTTAAGTTGCATCGAACCCAGAACAACACTTAAAAACTGTCATGTGCAACCCTATACATCCACACACAACCGACTAAGCTGCCAAATGTGACATATTATCCCTATAGTATTATAAACTGAGCCCATGACCTGTTACGTAACACTGGATAAGTATCACACACAAAAACAAAAACACACTCAAGCTCACCAATTGCAGCATGTCATAGATGGACTCTGAGGAGCGTTTGGAGCTTCTGTGTCTCCACAGCACAGACATTGTGCTTCCCAAAGGTCACAGAAGAAGTCACGCCGGGGCAACCGTAATAAAAACACAGGAAGAACCTCCACCTCCAGCTTATCTTTACCCAAAACGTGTCACTGTGAGAGCAAGAACGAAGCTACTCCGAGCAGAAACAGATACGCCGATTTAGTCTTCTCTACTACAAACTCCCAAATCCACTATAGATTCCCAATCCACACAGCCTCCTCCCTCCTTCCCTACAATTTCTCCATACGCCTCTGCTTGTCTGAGCTGGTTTTTCGCCGGATGGATGGAATGGGGATCTGACAGCTGTGGCGGTACAGTAAACACTCAGAGAGAGGGAGAGAGGGAGAATAAAAAAAAGAGAGGGAAAGAGAGAGGAGGGTAGAGAGAGATAATAATAATAATAATCTCATGGGCAACAGGATGAGGAGGACAGATGGAAAGGGGATGCTGGGACATCATAACACAGCTGGGTAACGCACAGCTCTTGCAGGTGAAAACGCCAACATGAGGAGAACAAAGACAACAGGTGTGGCGCAGTGTTTGTCTTTGTTAAGATGGAAGTGTAGGAATGACCTTAGACACAGAGAGGTTTGCCGGGGCTGTGTTGCTGCGTATAATGCACAGGTTTGGAATGTGTTAAGCTCAGGTGCTCATACAGTTGCTACAGGTGATCTGGCTTGCAGTGTACCTTAAAAAAAATTGTCCTCAGTTTTTCTTTGTAAATTCCTGTATGTTACTTATACACTCCAATTACTATCAGACTGTTTTATTGACACACTTTACAATAGGGTTTCATTAGTTATTACATTTAACTAATAATGTAATAATAATAATTTAATACAGCATTTTTTAATCAACATCTACTAATGCTTTATTAAAATCCTAATTCATGTTTCTTAACATCAGTTAATGCACTGTGTTAACATGAACAAACAATGAACAACTTTATTAACTATTTACTAACTAATGTGAACAAATATGAGCAAATACTGTAATAAGTGTATTGTTCATTGTTTGATCATGTTAGTAAATATATTATGCATAAAACATTAACGAATAGAAACTTATTGTAAAGTGTTACCATTTTTATATACACAAAAAATATCTACACACAGGCACATAAACTATATATATAATCCAATTTTTACACCAATGTTAATTTTTTACAAATATTTGATTTAAAATTTATTTATTTATAATTAATATTTTATTTTATTAGGTTTATTTCAATTAAATAAACTATTATTTTTACTTTTGGTATTATATTATATTATATTATATTATATTATATTATATTATATTATATTATATTATATTATATTATATTTAATATACTAATAATAATCATTATTAATCTTTATAAAATAAAATAAATTGCTCAGCATATATGAGTATCCCCCCAGAAATGTTTTTTTTTTTGCAATATTTTGCATAAATTTAAATTCATTATTTTTCCATTTCTAAAGATGATCTGTGACTAAAATATTATTTTAATAAATATATCTGTTTAATAATCTGTTTATTTTAAATGCACCAAAATACATTACCCATATTCACAAAGAAATGGATAAAAATATTCATTTTCAAAATGGAGTGTACTCAATGCTGAGCACAGTATATATGTAAACCTTTAGTAACCTTGGAAACATTTTCAAAGCTTTTAAAGTTTTTTTTTTTTTTACATACAATAAAAATTCCTTTTTAATTAAATAAAAAAACAAAAATAAACAATTTCCACAGTATTTTCCTGTGGAATGAATACTGCTAAAAAGACAGTCAAACCTTTACCCATTCAGCCAATGCATTCAGTCACGAGTCCTTACTTGCTCACACTATTAGCGGATCTAATGTCATTCAGCAAAAATACAGAGAGAAAGTTAGCAAACTCACAGTCACACACTTGACAGGAGCCTTTATTGCTTTGTTAACTCATCTTATCAATGCACAGACTCGTAGAGGACAGGATGGGGAGTGTTTCCTTCCCTGGAGAGCTGAGAAAAGCCCTTATCCTTTGAAACAGACTTTACTAAGGCATACATTAAACCAAGCTCAGTTTCTTGATGGAGCCTTTACTTTCGAATATGTCTATCCAACGTTATCTAAACATTACTGCATTTAAAAATTCTAATACTTTTAACATTCAGCATGCAAGCAACTAAAGCTCACTGGATCCAATATGAAAGTTCAGCTCTGCCTTAGGTGCACACAAACTACTCTTCTTATCCAATTTGTCCGTCTTTATCTCACAACTCACTTCACACACAAGCTTAACGGATTTGCAGCACCCCTGAGCGTTCACAGCTAGAAAAAAACATGCAAATCCATAAATTTCTCTTGAGATTTCATGCGATGCAGGTTGCAACAAGCATGAAGCTCCACATCATGTGCATCCTTAAACCAATCACGATTAAAAGAATCCAGTAGAGGAAACCTCCTCTCTTTTCTACACACACACTCATACAGAGAGCAAATCCAGGCTGATGTGAAAAGTCAATATTTAGACAGTTAACAGCCTAAACCCATAACCATTGCATTGGTATTTTCTCCGGAGTGATAACTGGAGGGTAGAACTGCTCGGCTGGCTGAACCGACATTGTAAATAAGTCTAGAGACGTTTTTAGCAGGATGTTCCACTAGCCTCTGTGAGATACATGCAGTCATTATCAAGCCTGGAAAAATAATGAAGTCCTCCTGTCCTTTGTCTTCTAGGTTGTCTGTTTCCTCGGGCGGGTTTCTCCATAATTTATCAGAGTTAAGCGATTCAAATCGATGTGCATAATCAAGCAATTAGAATGCAGGGCTAATTAAAGGAGATGTCCTCCTCTCTTTCCCCCTTCTCGTCTCAAGGCGAGGAAAAGAAAACATAAGTGACGTGAGATAATAACGATAACCAGGCGTGTGATTAATATGGGAAGAGAGAGAATGAGGGGAAAATGAATCCCATAAATTATGCCCAGCTGAATCAGCTTGCCTTTGGCTGTCATTCTGTCAAAATCAGCAACAAACACAGAACAATAGGTAGTACAGTACAAGAGAAAGCTTTCAGGTGTGCTCAAAAATTGAGGAGATTACAAAAATAAGGCACCTTTTCCTTGCTGGGTTGGTTATCCTTTTGTTTTAAGGTATGTTAGTGTTTTTATTGAAAGTTATTGCATTGCCAGAATATGAGATAAATTTTATATATTTGATGATTGATGCATTATATTTTTATACAACGTAGCTTTTTTAAAACATAACGTAGGTCAATTAAAACTAATCTGATTTAAAGGGATAATTTACCCCAAAAATTTACTTTACTCAATATTTACTCTTCCTCAAATGGTTTCAAACCTTTCTGAGTTTCTTTTTTTTTGACTGAACCTAAAGGAAGGATATTGTGAAGAAAGATGGAAACGGGTAAACATTGACTTCCGTTGTAGGAAAAACAAACATGGAGATCAATGGTTAAAGGTTTCATAGCATTCTTCATAAAATCCAGTATGACTTCAACATAACAGTTTTGGGTGAACTATACCTTTAAGTCACAATTTGCTGTCATATTTATGCGTTTGATTTGCTGAATTCCTTATGGAGCTGAACTAGACTTCTGCGACAAATGATTTTGACTTCAGATCAAAATCTTTTCAAATAATAATTATTATTGTGCTACATAACAGGTTTCGATTAGGAGTTTGTTTAGGAGTCAAACTATACCAACTGCTTGTTGATGTATCTGATTTACTTATATAGAATCAGCTCATTAGAGTATTTCATCGGAAGTCAAACTACACAAGTTGCACTAAACGTGTTTGATTAACCTGTACAGAATCAGCCCATAAGAGTTGTTCATTGGGAGTCAATCTATACCACTCCCACTATGCTATCCGAACCGTGCCCAGGCCCGTTTCCCAGATTGTTTGAGAAGTGTGAATGCCCTGAGTTGGGCTCAGGCAGGGTTCACTTGGGCTTTGGAGCGGTACGCTTTTGTGTGAGTGCAAAACGTGCCTGAGCCCGAAACTGAAGGCAAGACGTGACCTTTAAGGGACTGTTTGATATGGATTTATTAATCAATCTTACTGTTCAATGAATGCAAACTGTCATAGTTTAATAAAGACGCAAACCCCTCACTGCATGACAGCTGTACCTTCAGCAAACCTCCTAATTCCTGCAGCACGAGGACTTTATGATTGTTCTTGAGTGTCAAAAGTGGGTGATCTGTTTGGCGAAATAACTGCAAGTCACTGCACATCTAACGACTTCAACAATATAACTGAAGAAATCTGCACTGTGCTAAGTGAGAGCGCTTACTGAACAGTGCACTTTGATTTACTTTTACTGAATCAGCTTATAGGAGTCATTCACTATGAGTCAAACTATGGCTGCCTACTACTAAGTAGGTACTGCATTTGAATTTATACATACTACTCGGCCGCTAGAAAAGTACGTTCTATACAGTATGACTGAGAAAAGTATTAATGGAATTCGGACGCACTGCATCCGCCATTCTGTCATGGTCACGTGATGTACTTGCGTCAGTTGCGTCGCTTTACTCCCATTCATGAATTCGCTTGCGGGGCATCATGGGATAGCGCAGCATGAATGGAATGGGCACTCCAGAATCTCGCCGGAAGTAGTAAGTCATCCGGGTACTTCTCGCATACTGTTTTTCGAATTCTATGAATTCGGACATTCTACTCGGCTCGCATACTGATTTTAGCATACTATATGGAAGTATGCGGTTTCGGACGCAGCCCATATCACTTGCACTGTACTTATTTGATTCACTTTTATAGAATCAGCCCTTATGAGTCGTTCATTTGGGAGACAAAGTAGACCAGTTGCACTGTATGCGTTTGATTCACTTTTACAGAATCAGCTCATAAGAGTCGTTCATTTGGGATTCAAACTATACCAGTTGCACTGTATTTGTTTGATTCACTTTTACAGATTTAGCTTATTAGAGTAGTTCACTGTGAATCAAACTATATCAGTTGCACTGTACGTGTTTGATTCACTTTTATACAATTAGCCCATATGAGTCGTTCATTTGGTGGTCAACGTATACCAGCTGCACTGTACGTGTTTGATTCACTTTTACTGAATCAGCTCATAAGAGCCAGTCATTGGGAATGAAACTATTAAATCTGCACTTGCAGGTGTATCCTTTCCTCATATTGGTGTAAGAATATACACATATGTGGAAGAATGTGAACAACTTGTAATCCTTATATTCAAGATTCCTCACCCCAGTCACAGTTGGAGTCATGAGAAGTTCTGTCAAAATTGTAAAGTTTTGTTCTACATTACAGTACATCAGTGAAAAAAAAACTGACTCCTAGTGACACCAAGTGGAAATTTTGACTGGGGATATGGAGTATTTTGGGTCTGTGAACTGAACTAGAAGCAGTGACCCAGAATTAGAGTCTCTCTGTCCCAGTTTGACGATGTCCGAAAACAGCAGCCATGACGCAGTCCATCTATATTGTGTGGTCATGTGTCATAATGTCAATTACCAGCACAAAACACACATGCTACCAACTCATTCAGCATCGTGGATAGGACAGAGGGCATTTGGACAAGACAAACCCACACACACACACTCTGACACAAAATACGGTGTTGTTGTGGGTGAATTATTTGGGCTAAATGTGTTTCTGCAACAGATGGTGTGCCGAAGAACAGGCCAGAGAGACTGTGTCCGGCTGCCAGTGTCTGTGTGACAGACAAGGACATGGACATAAAGAAAGAAAAACAAAAAAGAGGCCAGATATCAGGTCAGTAAACAGAAAAACAATCCCACTGACCTACTGAGAGTAAGACTATTGAGGCTATTGAAGAGTAAGGATGAAAGTGTGGACTCTCACGAGAGAGACGATCAATGCTATACCATTTATACAGAAAACAATTGAAGTGGAAGTTACATAGTGTGTGTGTTTGTATGAGAGTTTAAACATCTGAGATCTTAATGAAAATCTGAGACTCAAAAATCAAACTTAACCTTAAATGACAGCAAAAGAAATGTCATGGAGTATGATAAAGCGATGTTTAACATTCGGGATGATTTAGATTGCTATTTACAATTAACATATACAAATGGTCAGATGCTGATTAACTGAAGGACAAGCAATACAGTATTTTAAAAATCACACCAAATGATCGACAGATCTCACTCATACAGTAGGTTTGTAGGAATTCAGTCGTAAAAATGAAATAATTTGTAAATTTTCATGCAACTTAAGTGATACTATGAAATTCAGCATTATGTATATAATTAAACATGGACCAATATTTATTCATCGAATGTATTATGTTAAACTACAAACATGACCAATGCAGTCTTTTGTAGTTTGGGCAGTTTTTGAGAAAGTTCTCTTTGCAAAGTCATTTTAAATTCTTGAAATCAACTTGTTTTGTTTGAAATAGCATCACACGTTTTGGTCAAAACTCTTCAAGCACAACTTGGCCTTAATTCACAAGCTGAAGTGTAAATTTAAAATTGCAAATTTCACTGCAATTACAGCATATAAATTATACAACTATTATTGTTTAACTAACATCCAATTTCTTATCTAACCGCAATCACTTTGTTTATACACAGCTGAAGTCAGAATTATTAGCCCCCCTTTGAATTAATAATTATTTTTTTTTAAATATTTCCCAAATGATGTTTAACAGAGCAAGGAAATGTTCACAGTATGTCTGACAATATTTTTATTCTGGGGAAAGTCCTATTTGATTTATTTTGGCTAGAATAAAAGCAGTTTTTAAGAACTTTTTTAAGAACCATTTTAAAGTCAAAATTATTAGCCCCTTTAAGCTATATTTTTTCCATTGTCTACAAAGCAAACCATCGTTATACAATAACTAATTACCCTAACCTGCTTAGTTAAACTAATTAACCTAGTTAAGCCTTTAGCTGTATAGAAGTGTCTTGAAAAATATCTAGCAAAATATATTTATTCTCATCATGGCAAAGATAAGTAAATCAGTTATTAGAAATGAGTTATTAAAACTATTAGAAATGTGTTGAAAAGGTATTCTCTCCTTTAAACAGAAATTAAGGAAAAAAAATAAACAGGGGGGTTTATAATTCTGACTGCAACTGTATGTGCCCCTGGACCACAGTATCTGTTTCATGGGCATATTTTTGCCAATAGCATTGGCAAAACTACATTGTAAGTAGAGATGCTCCAATCAGTATTGTTGTAGCCAAAATTGAGTATCGATTTCTTGTCATTGTGATCAGTCGATACCAAGTACCAATTCTGACATTTTAGCTTTATAAAACTAAGTCATTTCATAAGCTTATTTTCCCTCTATGTACAGTATGGGATCTCGCCTTACCTAATGGAATGAATTAAGGATGTTGCACACAAGTAATGGTAAGAAGCAGCTTTGCAAAAAAAAAAAAAAAGATAAAACAATTTACTGACAATGCGATTTGGAAACATTGCTCACCTGTTGTAACACTGTGGATGTATAATCTGGGTTATAAACAAACACTTGCGATCGGTTCATGAGATCAGACAGATCAGCGAGTGCTTATCAAATCATGAAATGTGATTATCGACTGATACCAATCTCCAGCTGATCGATCAGAACATTCAGGTCAAAATTATTGATTGTTTTCGACAAAAATCGTTAGAATATTAGGTAAAGATTAAGTTCCAAGAAGACATTTTTAATAACGTAAATGTATCTAAAGTTTTGAAGGCAATTTTCTCAATATTCAACTTTTTCTAAACCCTCGGTTTGTAGATTTTCAAATATGTCTGCACATTTGATTTGTTTTATGGTCCCGGGTCACAAATATTTAAGTTAAATTCATAAATTGATTCAATATGTTATAAAGAAAAAATAAATAAAGACATTTACAATGTTAATCAGAAAAGAGAGAAAAATCTCATTTGTTGTATTCGAAACACGTTTTTCACCAGTTTTCTATGATTTCATGGCAGTACTGAAGCACAATCTCTGTAAATGTATATAAAATTATAAAAAAAAAACAAGCATTGCTAGAATGCTGATGTTAATAACTGTAATCAGAGTCAGTAAAGAGGGTCTGTAGGCACATGTTAACTGGAGGTCTCATACTTTTAGGTATGAGTGAGTGCTGACAGATTTCCTCCATCTTTGTGTGCGTTAGACAGTCGCCTGTGATCTTGACCTCTATCAGGCAGACGGTGTCATCACTATCACTCTGTGTGAGAGTATGAGTGTGTGAATGTGCGAAGAACCGCCAGGCAAGAAAACCTGTCTTCCCATCTGCTGCCGTCTCTGAACGCAGCCTTAAAAGCAAAGGTCACTTAGATCACATGACACAAAGCTCTTAACCAGCCATCTGATTGCAGACACCCTCCGTTTCAGAAAATAGACTCATGGTCAAAAGTTTGGCATTTTAAATGTTTTTATAAGAAGACTTTTCTGCACACCTAGGCTGCATTTATTAGTAAAATTGTAATTTATTATTACCATTTAAAGTAACCGATTTCTTATCAAATTGAACTTTTATTTATTCCTGTGGTTGAAAGCTGCATTTTTAACACCAATACCCCAGTTTTCAGCCACATGATCCTTTATCAAGAATTATAATAAACTGATTAACTGTTCTGTTATTCTTGGTAATCAATCATTAATAATTATTATTATAATTATAAATATTCAATTTTTTCCAGCTTCATAGTTTTATGGAAACCAAGATTGTTGATGTTTCATTGTTTTTTTATGAAACGATAACACCATTTATTAGAATTTAAATTTTTTTTTTTTATTATAAATGTCTTTAATTTCACTTCTGTTGATTGTCTCCTTGATTAATTAAAGTAAACACATTTTTTATGGTACTATATCAATATTTCAACAAAAATATGAAGCAGCCTAACTGTTATAATAATAATAATAATAATAATGGCTGTTCATTCCGCTGTGGCGACCCCAGATTAATAAAGGGACTAAGCCGAGAAGACAATGAATGAATAATAATAATAATAATAATAATAATAATAACAACAATAATAATAATAATAATAACAATAATAACAATAATAATAATAATAACAATAATAATTATTATTTTTATTAATTCCAATTGTAATAATACTTTATCATTTAAAAATTTTTTACTGTATTTTTTATTTCAAATAAATGCTGCCTTGATGACAAAATAAGCTTCTTTTAAAATCGTTTAAAAAAAATTTAGTCTATGTTATTCACCGCAAATAACATCAAAAACCTCCAAAAATAATAAACAAAGGACCTTGATGAAAAAAAATAAATAAATAAAACTAAAAAGAAATAAAATAAAAAGATGATGTGCTCTGTGTAATTCAGAACTAGACACTCAGTCAAGTACATTTCAGAAAGACAAACAGACAGACAGACGGTTGGTGGTTCGAGCAGAGAGTGGTGTTTATGATGAATCTTGATGGCAGGTGGTCTCTAACCTTGTGTGCCGAGTCGATTTCATCCTCCAGGCTGTCAGCGGGGCTCTCAGCCATCAGGTTTACCCTGTCGTCGCCTGTGTCATCGGGGCTATGCAGCACAAGGCCAAGACCTTCATCCAGGATGTCCTCTAGAGGGAGCAATAAAGACAGACAGGCAGTGGGTGAAGAACATGACTGTACCAGAGACATTTTATCTGAAACATTTTTTCAAATTTAGTCAGCTAAGATGCCTTAAACTGATCATTAGTAAAAATTAACACTTAAAATGTTACAGATATTTTTTAAATGAATGCTTAGTATCACTATAAAACTACACAATAGGTTTTAATCACAAGTTAGATTTTTTTTTAAATTCTGGTAAAGTTTTTATAATTTTATTATTTGCTATTTTTAATAATTTTTTGATATGTCTGTAGTTTTAGAAGACCAAGTAATGCTATAGTAAATGAGATGAATTAATAAATGAGATAAATAAATTGTTGAGATAAAAAAATATTTTATGAGATATAAATAAATTGTTGTGAAAGCTAGGTGAAATAATTTTTTTTTTTTTAAATGCATATGTTTTTAAAATAATATGTGTTTTATTACCTTTAATTTGAATGTCAAGCAACAACGCTATTTTAAAGTTTTAGTTTTATTAATTAACTCCTGTTTCCCAGTAATGGGATGTGACTGGAAGGGTATCCGCTGCATAAAACATATGCTTGAATTGTTGGTGGTTCATTCCTCTGTGGCAACCCCTGATAAATAAGGGACTAAGCTGAAGGAAAATGAATGAATGAATGAATGAATGAATTAATTCCTAAAAAAAATTAAGTATCCAAAAGTTGATATTAAAATAGCTTTTAAAAATATATTAGAAAGTGTGAGAATATTACAGTTTAAAAATATATTTGTGATTGGTTGAATGAATGAGTCTGTAAGTCACTCTCTCTTGTGTCACCAAAATATGCTGATAATGACTATAAAATATGCAAATATATGAATATCGGAAGACAGCGGAGAAGAAGTTTACCTTGACTCTGGGAGAAGATGTCAGTGCAGAGGTCTTGCGCTCCGTCTGATCTGCGAGGAGGAAGCTGGCACAGCTGGTGCGGATCGGCAGCGGGCAGCGTGCTGACAGTCAGGGTGAGAGAGGGCAGAGCAAACGCAGCCTGCATGTCTGCCAACTCCAATACACTCGCAGGTTTACTGTTCAACTTCAGGATCTCATCGCCGGCTCGCAGACCTGAACACACACAATCACAAGTTGGTAAGCAAATTTAGCAAATGTACTGGGCATCGCACAAAATTTTCTAAATTATTTAAAAAATTATCTTAAAACATGTCAGAGGCTACACTGTAGAAACATTCTTGCTGCATTAATTTTTTTTGCTGAATCCAATGAACTTTTCTAGTCATCTCAACTTACATCAATCAAACTGACTAAAAAATATTAGGTTAAACTTTGCATAACTTCAAAAATGTAGCTGAAACCTGATTCATTTATTAAAATAAGTTAAACAGACAGACAGACAGAGCGCCCTTAGCTTAGTTAAGGCTAACCTCAAGTACTGTGTGGATATCTGTTATGCTAATTTACAAAATAAACCTGATTTAACTTCCACAAACCGGGATTGAAGCGTCTTCTTTTATAATTGTTCTGACACGCGGCTGTGCTGATAAAGTAAAGATGAAGTAAAACGTTGTAATTAATTACACACATACTCTGTTTTAAAACACTTTAAACATGTGAAACTTACTCTTAATCACATTTGATGAAGATTGCTGATCCTAGCGAACAGAACAGAGCTTTTATTCCCGGTTGCTTTGCATATGTCTGCCTGGTCTTGTTGACATATACACGTAACTACCGGAACATGTTAATGCGCGCAGCTGTCAATCAATTCGGTGGGTGGGGGGATCGCACACCTACGTAATGGTGCGATCGATTTGAAAACAGCTCCAATTGGCCGACCCTTTTTTTGTAGTTAAATAGAAAAAAAAAGGACTGGGTGTGTTCATATCACCCTAGTATGACGGTCTATACACTATACCAACACACAGATCTGTCCAAACAGCTTGAAAAGTAGATTTTTTACCATAGGTGCCCTTTAATTTAACTGTGATATTGTGATGCTTGGAAAACTTTATATTGAACTTAATATTGAATCTTTTACGATATCATGGTGTTCATTACAGTCTCTGCATCCCAGACATCAATATTTAAAGTCCCCGTGGAATCAAAATACATCTTTTTAGATGTTAATATCAGCATGCTAGTCTTAATAATATCTTTTAGACATGTAGATACCTGTAGAATAGCTAGTGTGCTTCAAAACAGTGACAAAACTTGCATTTAGAAAATATCACCTCCACTTATATACTTTTTATTGTTACTTCATTTTTCAGTTTCTCATCAAATCTTCTGACCAATCAAATGCTCTCCAATATCTGACATGTCTTGCCCCCCTATAGAGAGGCTCCTCATTTGCATTTCATTTGATGCGCTTGAGCTCAATCACATTCACTGGCAGAGCCGTGATAAAAAAACGAAATGCTGTTTGCTGTTTTTAAAAAGAGGAGGAGCTCCTATATGTCGAGAGGGTGCTCGCTGCAGAGCCATTTGAGGAGAGCTGAGCTCCAGCGAGGGGGAGCATTAGCTGTCGCTCCTCCTCCTGTAAGCTGTTTTAATGTGTACACCAACCCCACCCCTAACCCTACCCCCAGTGACATCACTCGTAGAAGAAGTGCAAAAAAGGTGGAGCTCAAGCTTAAGCTCCCCCTCGCTGGAGCTCAGCTCTCCTCAAATGGCTCTGCAGCGAGCACCACTTGTATATGTCCCAGTCCCACCCTCTTTTCATGTTACAAAGAGATATATGCACACAGACTTTTAAATTCAGTCAGCCAGCCCCAGAGCTTACGGTTAATTGTCTTCCAATAAAAAATCGCTGCGTTTAAGGTCTGGTTTCTTTAAAAAACAGCAATCTTCACTGCCTGGCCGAGATACGATATAAAGTGGGTATCAGACCAAACAAGAAGCACTGCATTAAATAATATTTTTTTGCGCCATGCCTTTAAAATATGGAAATTATTTTTACTCCAGTATTTTCAATGGAATTTCAGCGCTAGCCTGCCACTAATGACGGCACCTGCGTTTAAACCGTCTTTCGCCTCTTTTTATGCTTTAACAACAAAATGAATGAATTAAATATTTGAATTACATTACAACGTCGATGCTGTAAACCTTATGAAGTTAAAATAGTCACATAAAACTTTCACTGGAGGTTCATCATTGGCTGAAAAACACTGTACATATAGCCTATTGAGATTACATCACACATCCAACAAAAAATGCACATTTCATAGCAGTTTATTGGGGACTTTTAACTATTTATAAAACAGAAATCACTGTCTGTCTGAGCATGGATATAAAAATTACAACCATGATTTTAAATTGTATTATAGAACTCTGTCTGCATATAATACTATCATTTATTGCTTTCTGATAAGTATTCAGACCCAGAAACTGCAATGTGACGTCAGACTTAAACAGATTCAAAGCAGATTTGTAAATGTACTGTTGCAGAAAGAGAACAAAGAAAGGATGTGTTCTGCTCCTCCCCTTACTAAATTATCAATTAACAACACATCAGCTGCTCAATTAGCCTCCAATAGCAAAGATAATGCTTGTTAGGCAGGATTGCCATTTTAATTGATTATCGACACTAGGGTCCAGCCCCTAAAATCATGCAGGATGTAAATCCCCCCCTCCTTTGCTGAGCTTTTCTGAATGCTGTATGGTTTTACACACATGCATGCATACACTCACTGCCTGAAGTGTGACCCAGTTTTTACACGAAGCAAAATGTCAGCTGTAATAAAGGCTTTTTTATTGGATGGCTCAGCTTTGCCCAGGGCAACGGGGTGATGATGAATGTTGAGGTGATGTCATCAACAAGCGCCCCCAGTGTTGTGCGTCCAAACTGTGTCCTGGATTTGAGTATTACCTCCAGCCAATTTGTCCGTGTGTATTTCGCACACACTCGCTTCATTCAATATGGACAGCACATGGTCTGAATGAGATAATGGTTTGTGCAGAATATTCTTTAACAAGCAAACAAAGCAAAATAAACAAATAAATAAAATAGACACTGTCCACTTTCATTTGTATCCACCTGACTTATTCATCCAGACAAACCTTTTCTACTATCCTGCCACTTTTGCAAGTCCTTCTGGGTAGAAATACTAACAACACTGAAACAAAAGCTTGGTTTGCTTTTCTTAGTTGTCTGAAGGCAAGTTTAAGGGAGCGTTTGAACACTTTATTTTGGCTACCCAGGCTGGAAAGTTGTATGCTGTAGGCCAGTGGTTCTCAAACATTTTTCATCAAGTACCACCTCAGAAAAAAATAGTCTCTCCAAGTACCACCAAAATGAGCAGTATTGAAAAACAGTAGTGTAGTAGGCCCAATAAAGCAGCTACAACTCTGCACAGTTAAAAAAAATGTGGAAATTACCTAAAAAATATAGGCTATGTGTCATATATGGCATATTATATCCATCATTTTTTATACATTTTTAAATGTGTGTAGCCTGTACATGACATATTTCATTCCTCCGCGTACCACTAAAGGAAGCCTGCGTACCACTAGTGGTACACGTACCACAGTTTGAGAACCACTGCTGTAGGCTAAACATGGCTGGAAAATCAGCTTAAACCAGAAAAGACCAACAATAGTCTGGTTTAATTGGCTAACAAGACCAAGTCTTTTCTATACTGTACATTCAGACACATTCAAACATAATACTTTGTGGTTTAGCACAAATCCCCAACTTTTAGTATAAGCAGTAACAATAAAAGAAACTTTTAGCAAGCACCACTAATTAAAATACTCTGACACTCAATACTGGGACATACTGGAACAGAGAGTGTCTGAAACTGTTCTGAAGACTGCTCTTAATGAACGCATTCGCTTGGCACAGATATCACTGGCAGTGTGTAATGGTTTTAATTTGCTTCTCTTGGTAATCCTGTGCTCATGTGAAAGCTTTTTAAATGATTTTCCTCCAGTCCAGTGGAGATTTGGGTCAGTCAGCGCAGTTCAGGCTCTTCTCTATTCCCCTGCTAATTTCTCAGCAGTTTTTCCTGAAACTACCGCAGGTGAGGCTGTTACCACTGTGCGAATTATACATTGACAATCTTGGTTAGTTAGTGTAATACATGCTTCAGTCAATTGTGTATTTATTTTTAATTACATCTAGTTTATTAATACAACATATTTAAGTTTACAGCGTTTTGAAGGATATTTTGTGTAGTCTGACCTACAGAATTCTCTGATTAGCTATTTCAGATTTTACATTATGCATCTGATTTGACTTTACTTTCAGGATAAATGTAGATACAAACAACTGTTTTACGAGAAAACAAAATGTATCAGTGCTCTAGATCTTCCAATTTCAGACTTTTTTCTAGAATAGACTGATAGGTGGGATTATGCATTCACAATGGTTTGAACCTTTATAGGGGTGGTCAAATATATTTTTATAATTTTACTTTTATAGTGACAAATAAGTTCTTTTCATTGCCTTTAAAGTGAAATAACTAAATATAAATATAGGAGTCTGATATAAATGCTCATTTTTTGGTATCTATCTATCTATCTATCTATCTATCTATCTATCTATCTATCTATCTGTCTGTCTGTCTGTCTGTCTGTCTGTCTGTCTGTCTGTCTGTCTGTCTGTCTGTCTGTCTGATAGATAGATAGATAGATAGATAGATAGATAGATAGATAGATAGATAGATAGATAGATCCTCAAAAATGAGCATTTATATCAGACTATATATATATATATATATATATATATATATATATATATATATATATATATATATATACTCCTATATTTATGTTTAGTTATTTCACTTTAAAGGCAATGAAAAGAACTTATTTGTCAAAAAAATAAAAAATAAATAAATAAATATATATATATGTATATATATATATATATATTTTTTTTTTTTTTCTCTCTCTGAATATTTGAACTTATATTTTATATTAGCTATATATATTTTTTTTCAAAACAATTGCAGTGCCATTTTTATTTAACTTTTAAAAGCACATTTTAATTCAAACATTGACGTTTTATTTTATTTTTTTCTGTAAGCACAGTTCTGTGTTAATGTTTAAACTATTTATAATGGTTAAAATGGCTGACAATAATGAATATTCATAAATATAAGAATATTTAACAGAGCTGCAGCTGCTAAATTAGGCCGGTTACGTTACTGTAATTTAATACCGGTCATAATGGTGGTACTTGGAGAGGCAATTTTTTTTCTGAGTTGGTTAGTACTTGGGGAAAAAAGTTTGAGAACCACTGGTATAGGCAATTATATATTATTCTTAATGTTACAGTTTCAAAGTATCCTCCCAACACTGTACATGGTTCAGCTGTAATAAGAACTGTCAGCTGAGTACTATCACACACCTTTGGCAAATGCCAGACCTCCTGCTTTCAC
The DNA here is from genome assembly GCF_052040795.2 of Danio rerio. Lineage (NCBI taxonomy): Eukaryota > Metazoa > Chordata > Actinopteri > Cypriniformes > Danionidae > Danio > Danio rerio. The sequence continues at coordinate 29,297,745 of NC_141030.1, forward strand.
ATCAGTGATATGAAGCTGCTGGCCTCCATCCTCCTCTACCACTGCCACAGAGAAACCTGGAGACGAGAGAAAACATAAGTCAATGACTTAATAAAGGAACTAAGATACGAAATAACAGCAGAAATAAACTAAAAAGCATTATTACCATAGCCTATGGCACAGGACTCATCTCTGTCAAACTGGATGACTTTGGTTGTCTTGGCACAAATTTCGATTTCTTTGTAGAGCTGAACACAGGAAAACAGAGAGAGAGGCAGAGATTGATTGCACTCTTAGGATGTACAGTTCATTTGCTGTATGACTTCAGAAAGGGCTTACATACATCACAGAAAAATGTCTTAGTCTGCTGAAATTCATGGCATGGCTATATACGCTAAATAAAAATCAGCACATTCTCAAGAGAGCGGGAGACAAAACTGAAGCTTTGATCATTTCTGGGAGAATAAAAGTACGAGAGAGTCAAGTCTCTACAGAGGGAAAGAGAAAAGATGAGAGGAGACACGGAAAAAACACAAAGACGCTCTGTCATCTTAGAAGAACGGCCATGAAAAAAAAGAGCAAAGTAAATTAGCTTTTGAGGTTGCATAGTAGTTTCAGAGGTGGTTTTCCCTTGACTCCGCAAACACACAGCTACAGGGATAGAAGAACTATTCAGAGTGCATTATGCAGTACATGCATCTTCTACATAATTCATAACATATGCAGCAGCCTCTCCTCAACGCTGTCGGAGAGTTTAAACTTGCTTTAACCTAGATTGCAGTCAGAACGTAAAACTTTTTGCAGAGCCGTCACAGTCTAATAAATTCACCCCACGCTGTGTCTGTGACCGCTAAGTGCTCTTAGCTGTCCAGGACACGGTGTGGCCGCTGACAGGCTCTTTTCTTTGGACTCACCAGGTCACAGAGGTCCTCTTCTGGTCTGGGGACGTACAATTGCACTTGATTGTCGATGAGAAACTTCAGCCGTATGTAGTGTTTGGAGAGTTCCAGTTTGTGAACCTGTGGGATCAAACAACATATTATCACTTTGTTATAAGTGTTTGTGTCTTGTTTTACACTAAAATATAGAAGCCTTTTTCTGAATTTAGAATAATAAAAACTTTAAGACACATCAACAAACTGTTTTATTTCCTAGATCTGACTACTTTTTTCACGTAGCTTTCAATTGTAAGACCCAAAAGCCTAGTTTCAGAAACAGCGCTTGTAAAAAAAAGTAATTTCTTACACTCATAAAATGATTTTTGCTGCTTCTTCAAACTATTTATCTAAGATTAAACAACACAATTATTTTAGATTTATTTATTTTTTTTGGGAGGACAACTTAATTGTTTTATGGTTACTCCACTGAAATTTGTAATAATGTTAACTAAACGGAGATGCTTTTGGGCAACATTGTGTGAAACCCAGCTTTTTTATAGTGTAGCTAAATAAATGAGGGTAAAAAGCCTTTAAAATTTAAAAAGCTTTTCAAAATATGCTAAACGAAACAAAACAAAACATTACTGTGGAGCATATTGATACAAAACAATTGCACCAACACATTTTAAGACATGTCACTGCAAGTTTTTTTTTTCAGTTCTAATAAGCCGTTTAGTTGAGCACTAGCATTAATCCTTGTTAATTAAACTGGAAAAGTCAGAACAGCATAAAATAAACACTTAACTTTCAGAATTATGAGATATACACTTCAAATTAAGAGGAGTAAGTCCAAATTGTAAATTGTATAAACTCAAGTTTACTGCTTGTAAAATGCAACTGTGAGATAAAAGCTGTTATGGCAATACAAAAAAAAAAAACACAAAGATGGATTTATGTGCATGCATACTGTATTACTTATTTAATCTGTAGGCATGTGCGGGAAATAATACAGCAGTGTTGTTCTACAGGACACATTTGCACAGGCTTATAGTTTTCTTTACAATGTTGAATTGCCATCTACTGTTCTGGAATGCATGATAAATACATTTTTGTTGTTTTAACAGATCTGTGTTAACAGGGATTTTTTGGACAACATTGTTGTCTATCATCTGTATTGTCAGAAACACAAAGAAAAAAAAACTTCAGTAGTTTATCACTGTTTTAGCTGTCATGTAAACAAAACAGAATACAGAACAAAGAAGTTAAAATTGTTTGATGAAAACATGGATAACAATACACTGCAACAACAGATATTAACTCACAATTTTAAAAAGATCATTATAATCAGAATAGCAACATGTTATTCAGAGTTAGATACAAGCTTCTAAACATTTTACAAAAAAAAAAAACTTTTCTAGGCTTAGTTGTCAGCCTGTCAGAAATTATACCTTGGGCCCTATCATACACCTGGCTCAATAAAGTCGCACGACATGATTCCCCAACGTGTTGTTATTTTCAGATCAATGCAATCTAAATTTTTTCGTTTTCCGCCACAATGTTTAAATAGCAAATCCATTTGCGCCACTTTGTGGACACTTTGTGTTCCGGTCTAGAAAAGCGGTGTATTAAGGCGCATTGTTGGCGCGTTAATATTTTGGGGATCTAAAATAGACTTTGCAATAGACCAGCTGAAAGCAGGTCTAAAGTCCAGCGCAGAGCACGTTATTTGTGTGCCTCGCTTACACATTGCTAATGGATGTCTGTGTGTACAACACATTTTCTTTACCACAAAAGAGAGAAAGTGAAAGTAAAGGCCGATTGGAGGAGGCTCATTATTTATCCTCACGCTGCAGATGCTATTTAACTGTTTTCTCACTATTGAAGTGTTTAGTTTTTCCACTTAAAAAGTCTGTAAATAGCAAATGTGCCATGGCACGATGCAACTGACTCTTAAAGGGAATGGGCGATGAGACTCTGATTGGGTTATTCTCAAAACACACCCATAACTCATTAAGAGAATAACCTCAACCTTGTTAGACCATGGTCGAGGTGCAGAGCGTACCCCTTCTTAAAATAGCAAAAGTTGATTCAGACACGCCCTTAATGCTTTTGTGCCCTGCGCTTTGGACTTTGCACCTTGATTGTTAAAATAGAGCTCATTATGTTTACGGAGTACTGTACGCATGGATTGTGATATTATATACGGCGCCATTGCTAGGATGTCTGTGTGATCACTAAGCAGAAATGATGGGGGATGGCTAATGTCTGAAGCCCTCAAGAGACATCTGAGGTTATGAGCCTCACTCTGACCCCTTGCCCTTCATCTAGAAGTACTGCACTCAATAACCTCTTCAAAAATGTTCTCTTTCTCCCAGCGGTCCAGAAAGGACATGAATCTACAGCTGTTTATCAGTTTATGATAGAAAGTGTGGTGAGAACTCTATTATATTATATTATATTATATTATATTATATTATATTATATTATATTATATTATATTATATTATATTATATTATATTATATTATATTATATTATATTATATTATATTATATTATATTATACTGCTTACTATATGGTATATTTCCCTTCAAATCAATATTTCAAGACATGTTTTGTTATTTATTTAGTATAGATTTTAAAAGGTTATGAAATATTGATCTAAATAACATTAAGCTATTATTTTAAGAATAATGAGACTATAGATTGATAGAAGCCATAAAGCTTACATCCCTCAATAAGATATCAGCTTATTGATTTTATTTAAACATATTTGTCTACAAAATGCTGAAATTGACCAATCAGAATGAAAAATTCCAGAGAGTCCAATCAGCTGATCAAAAGAGAAATTCTAAATAACCATTGAGAAGCTATTTACATTCAGTCATATAAACATCAGCATTTAATCTGTGGTGTTATTTACGTCTATTTTAAAATTAATAATAAAAAAAGGCCATTACAGAAGATGAGAGCTTTATGTTTGCCAATGTAAATTGGCTAATATTTAATTTCAGGACTTGACAAATAACCATTTTTAGGATTTAGATCGTCCATTTTCCTCCGTGGCAGTATGATTTATTAAGAATTCTCTATGTTTCATGTTACGCTGTATCTACAGAGATGCATGTACATAACTCATAAATGTAGATGCTAGATGTGCTGCTCCATTGGCATTCGAGTGTGAATGGGACGTGTGTGTGTTCTCGCTACACAAATGCTTCAGGACATATTTACGAGAAACTGTGGATAAGAGCTTTCTAGAACACTCTGCAGTGCTAGCAGCTGAGAAGCGAGAGCTACTAGAGCAGAATGATAACAGGAAGATAACCGCAAGAAGAAATCATTCACTGACACGTTAGCAGTTTGCCTTAGGAAATAGTACGATAAGTTTTGGGTTCTCCTAAAAAAACTTTAAAGAATGGGAGGTTCATGTTTTCAGGAAATGAGACAAGTGAGATGTTAGCCGGAATCATAATATTACTCTGCTTTGATGATACTGAAGTGTTTAGGGGTCAGATTTCCTCTTCTTTGTAGTTGATGGTCTACAAGATGATGGAATTGTGATATCTTGTTTGCAAAAGAAGCGCATTGTACAGTTGACATAACTGTAGCTAACATGAGGTAATGCTATAGCTATTTTAGATTTCTATTTTAATATTAAAACACTTATATGTGAACTAAATTTTCATCAATAATATGCTTTTTTGTCAGGAAAGATTCTGAAAGGAACTTCTAAAAGGCATTTCTATTCTGACACCATAATGACGTACCATAATATAGGGTATATGCGGAAGGACTTTTAATTTGCCACTAGCCTGGGTTAAGCGCTTCTTGTAAACGGTATGCTATTACAAAATCGTCGCGTTTGAGGTCGGTTTTCTTTAAATAGCAGCGATGGGTCTCAAATTGTACAAGAAGCACTGTATTAAATTACATTTTTACCCACCATGTGTTCAAAACATGAACATTTAATTTACCCCAGTATATACAATTGAGCTTCTGCACTAGCCTGCCGATCCTGATGGCTTTTCGCCTCGTTTTATGCTTGAACAACTAAATGAATGCCAAAGACTATTTAACTGATTGTATTTTAATTACATTACAACATCGATGATGTAGAAGGAACCATATAAAATGGAAAAAAGTCACATTAACCGTTCATCGGAAGTTTATAAGTATGGGAAGAAACGCTAGGTCCGCATATACCCTATTGTGTCAAACTTTATGTATGCAATATGAGGACTGAACAGTAACCTAGATCTTGTTTCTTCTCTCTTGGAATTTCATTTTGACAGGATTCAAGCAGTCACATGGTAATCTATTTGATTTGAACAGTTCTGTTTGTGAGTATATCTGACATTTACCTTGCACAGGGCCTCCAGGGCCTCCATGGCCGTCTCTCCAGGTTGTATGATAGCCAACACTGGACGATCGTCAGGTAAAGAGACCCAGGATGGCGTGAGGTAGTCGGGAACCCAAACTTCATTGTCTGTCTTGTGTTGAGGCAGGCTTTTCAATGAACTCTCTTTGTCTTTGTGCTAAAGCAAATGAAAAAAGAAATAAACAATTTAGGAATGAGGCTGATGTAACGTGGAGATTTTTCAAACAATGTACGATACAGAAATAATAGGTTAATGGTCAACATTAACCTATTATCTATAGAGCTTATATAAAATTACTTGGAAGGGAAGGATGAAAATAATGTTTGTTTCTCTTAGTTTTACTCATAATGTGCAATAAAACTTGGAATGTGCATCAACAAAACAAAAATAGGGTCAGTTTCAAGTTGCCATCAACGAAAGCTAAAATGCATAAGGAAAATTCGACAACCTCAAAAAGACATCACAAAAACTACAAAAGCGTAGATTCATCAAGGTGTCACTTTTCTGGTTGTATTTGCACAAATCGGCCTTATCACACTTAAGCAGAGCTGTCTGGATCGATGCAGCAGACAATGTGATGATATCTAATCTGACTCTAATTAACTTGGCATCCAAGCGCAGCAATGTGCAAACCCCAGCGCAATACTCAGCGCCTCTGTCTGACAACAGCGCAGTTAGAGGTCTGGCGGGTGATCGATGGGCTGACGTGTAGCGGCTGGGATGTGCATTGTGGGGTCTTTCGGGGGCTCTTGGGTCTGTCAGCGGGTCTGGCCTGTTGTCAGTGACGGCATGCTGCCTGGCTCAGATAGCTTATCCCACACTATCGGGTGACAGCCTAGCACCCTCCCCTTCCCCTCAACAATCTGCCCGCAGAGTAGCTGTGATGGTGGTCCGCCATCATAGAGAGACAGCAAGCCCACACATGGTGAAGGAAAGCGGGAAATGGGTCAGAGGGACTTAAACACACTCACACACTGGCAAACACATGCAGACAATACATTAAACACTCCAACATTCTGTCACTCATACGACTCGCGCGCACACACACACATGCTACCCTTCCAAAACACCCGCCATCTGCTTCATCTCCAGGCTGTTAATGGACGGGCCGGGTGGGAGAGGAGCCCGGTGCTTCTCCCCGAGGCCCAACAGCCCAGCTTGGGTGTCTTAACTCTGTCTAACCCTTTGAGAGCTCCGCACAGCCCTAACGCCTGAGCTCTTACCCTTTCTGCATCTGACAGCATTTTCTTTGACAGTTTTAATTATGTAAAGCATGCTGTGAAGTGTTAGAGTCCTCCTCACCAGCGTATTCTTCCCAGTGTCCTCAAACATGTGCTCCAGATTCCTCTTAACCGGCTGTTCACCGTCTACAAACACCTGAGGATAAAACAGAATAACTTAATGAGACAAATCTGGAGTAAATATCATGCAGTTGTTTTAATGCACTTACTACAACGCATGCAGACTAACAACTGCGCCGAATAAACAGTTAAATGTGTCATAAACAGACTGCAGCAGATGTCTAGCAGATGTGAACCTGGTTGATGCTGGGTCTGCCTTTGGTTTTCTTTTTTGAGGTAGTGTCCAGGCCCCACAGCGAGGAGAAACGGCTTTTTCGTTTGCTGGAGGAGCGAGACAAGGCTTGGGTGCGTCTACGAATCCCCCCGTCCGTCCTCGCAGCCACCTGTGCAACATCAACACACACGCAGAAAGTCAATAAACGTTTAAGAGAGTGTCAAGCACATGTGCAGTTTGACAGCTATTTAGCATTTGTCACTTTGGAGGAAGGGTAAGTTCATTCAAAAATGGAAATTCTCTAATTAATTACTCGCCCTCATGTCGTTCCAAACTCCCAAGACCTTCGTTCATCTTTGGAACACAAATTAGGATATTTTAGATAAGATCTGAGAGCTCCTTCATCCTACAGCAATGGTCCTGGGTTGTTTAATGTCCAGAAAAATAGCTAAAAACATCCTCAAAACAGACCATATACCTTCAGTGATTCTAACGGAATATTAGACACAAGAACACTTTGAGCTCACACAAAAACAAAATGAATGACTTCTCAGAAAAAGTATTTTTGTTGCTTCACAATATTCAGAAGACACATGGATTGTTTTGATGATGTTTTTCAGTATTTTTCTGGAACAATGTCTATGGAGGATGAAGCAGCTCACAGAATTAATCCAAAATATCTTAATTTGTGTTTTAAACATGAACTAAAACCTAAAGTTTGTTGACAAATTTTGATGTTGGCTTGAGAAAGCCATTGTGACTGTGCTAAGATTTGGAATGGCAGTTGGCAGGGCATATACCATTTGCTAAGTGGTTGTTAGTTAGGTGCTAAAATGTTTATGGCATTGCTAGGTGGTTGCTAGGCAGTTGCTAATGTAAAGTGGGTTGCGAAATGGCAACCCTCACGTACATGTTTGAGCAAATTGTAATACCAAGTACGCATTTCTAGCATATGTTATTGCACTTAGTTAATCATTAATAGCATAATAACAATGTTATTACCATTTGGCTAATCATTGTAAACATGCATAGTACACAGTAGGTCCCAATTTGCTAACATGAGTCAAACGAGCCAATACTCAGGTCCCTATGATTTTCTGGTGTATAGATATTACTGTTTTTAAATGGTTTATAGGTAAGCCTGTTTTGTTGCTATGGGGACATTTAACAGCTTAGTGATGATACATCAAAGCTTCTTGCCAATACGAGTGATATAAATCAACCCTGATGTCTCGATGACAGTCTTTTTTACAGTCGAAAACTAGACTTGAAGATTATGTAAAAATGGCTTTCCATATTTTGTTGACAATATAATGCTTAATAAGTGTGAAAGTGCTATATGCAAAAATAGCTTGTTATATCAGTAAAAAAACTGCACTTTATGGAAATTTTGGGCTTGTATAATTTTTTTATATGCCCGGATTATTAAAATGTAATATTTTTTCAAAAAAATTATTAAAAAATGATAAGTCTGATTGGCATGAGATATAGCAACAATCTCTAATGCAGAAGGCAAATTTTGACCAAATTTGGCCCTCGTAGCATGAACAGCCTAGGAGGACATTTGATTTTGAGTACATAGTATAACAGTAATAAAGCAGTATGTTGGCTTTCTCAAGCCAACATAATGAAGGTGTTAGGGGTTTGAAATGACAAGAGGGTGAGAAATCAGACAAAACTTTCATTTGTATCCCTTTATAGTGATAATTAAAAAAAAAGATAGTTGCATGTAAATGTGCAGCATAAACATTGTTCAAAATCTTTACTTTTGTGTAAATGAATCTAAGTGAACTGTTTTGGTGACAATATTAGACATCAGTTCGAGTAGAGCAGCATTTAAAGTGTTAACATTTAGATTTTTTTCTGAATTTGTTGGCCTTAACTCCACTTATTAGTTTTAACCTTCACTGATTACAAATGGCCTAAGTGTCAATGTGAAATAAAGAGAGCGGGTGAAAAAAATTATCCCTTTGCCTTTAGGCTTCAAATAAAGATCAGTGATGGGGAAAAAAATCTGACATGACTCATTTTAGAAGTAGTACACACATAAACTGCTATAGTGTGAAGATGTCCCGTTCACACACCCCACCACTAAACCACACTGACGTTTCTGGGGTAATAAATGTTAGCTCCCCAGAAGTCATAAAGGATTTCCTCAGTAATGTTTCCATAAACATAAAACCACAGTGGTTGAAATCTACAGTACAGTACAGCATCTGAAGACATAGCCTTAGTGACTTGTTTTAGTTTTTAGAAGCAATAAGTAATAACAATGAACAATTAAAAAGACAGCTTAGATAGTAGCCGGTGATGATGCTTTAAGAAAAAAAAAACAATTAAACTGTAACAAAACTAACAGGATTGTGTGAAAAGACAGTTATTGATCAATCACTTGAGTGCCATTGACAACAAATGCTTTTTTTTTTTACTGTTTAAAGGGTCAAGAAACACCAAAACATATTTTATGAGATGTTGACAGTCATATATTCTCCTCTGTGTCTGTGTGGTTGTTTTGCCTCAGTGAAAATCAGCGTGTGCCCAAACTGAAGCTCCCTATTTTATGCAAACCCTTCTCTCTTTCCCACCCACACTCCCACCTAAACAAAGCTGGACTTTCCTGCTTTTTTTTTTCAAACTAGAGTTGTGAACACCCTGCTGAGACAGGCCTTTAAAGTGCCAATGATTTTCTGTCAAACTTGGTTTGGTTTTGAAGGAAATTGACAAATTATTTAATAAAATAAAAGTTGGTTTTCTATGCATTGATGTGACTTGAGGTGAGAGTTGTGGTTCTCTGACTTAATTTTACTCCATTCCGTACACTCTCTGTCGAGCCACAGAAATAAAAAAACACAATGATGACAGCATGTTTTGTTATTTAGTTTCTGTTAGGACTCAGGCCAAGAACCAGCTGGCAGGCAGCTCAGAGCTCACCGGGCTCTTGTGGGGTGGATTAAAACGAAGTGGATGTTAACAAAACGTGCTCGAGAGTGTAAATGAGATGAGGATGAGTGCGAAACAGAAAGAAAGAGGGAGTACTGAGTGTACTCTGAAGTATATGTGCGTATTTCATACCAGGGCGTGAAAGGATGACACTGAAAAAATGCCAAGACGACCCATGGACAGTTTGGTGGGACGGGAAGCAACAGCAAGTAGGCGTTTTGGATTTGGAAGTTCGCCACCCTGCAGGCTGGACAGGTAACAGCGATACCGAAACAAGTCCATGTGAAACTGCTCCAAATTCTGCTCCCAGAGGAATATCTGAACACAAAGAAAGAAAGAATTCACTTCTTATCCCACTTTGCCAATACTTGAGCATTAACACTTTTTGTTTTCTCTGTCCACACAATGATGAGAGCCCTTAAGCTGCTGACTATTAGAGAGTGGGCAGTGTTTTTAATACGGTTTTGTTTACTGGGGGAGGATGCCGGGATAAATCATTAGTCAGCAGGCCTCCTTCAAGCCAGCATGACCTGAGTCTATTCCGAGACCACGGAGGAGTATCCCCACCTCCACACAAACAGACAAGTACATCACACACACAAATAAGCAAACACGCATTTACACACTCCTCTTTTATGTAAGAACAATCAATTCACATGTTAGTCAGAAATTAGTTCAGAAAGGCACATTTAAAACATGTACAAACCTCTGCAAAACAATTATACACTCGTCTAAAACCTTTTAAGTTTTTAAATGTCAAAATCACCAAATCTGGGAATAATTATTAAAATAAAAAACAATAAACTGCATTCAAAATAAAATGTTATATTTATTTACATTATTATTACTACATAATTATCAATATTACAATATTATTATACACATGCATGCATATTTTTGAGATAACAATTTGAGATAATATTATATTTAAATTTAAAATACAAATGTATTTGTTTTTCGTATAATTACAAATTAAATATAAACTTTTATAGTTTTGTATTTATGTATGTGCGCATTACATTCAAATAATAAAGGCATATTTATGACATACACATGTATTATGTAAAAACAAAGTTTTATTTTACATGCGATGGATCATAAGTAAATTTGCACAGCGAAACATTTTTATAGATATACTGGATAATAAATACATCCTATTTAAAAGTGCAGTATGTAAGTTTGACACCCAGTGGTTGAACTAGGTATTACGTTCCTGGATCAAAACAAACGCAAGCGCAGGTTGGCAGATCGAGGGCCGAGTCTGACAATCGAGCCTACAGGCTGATTTAAGTCATGTTCTAAGTTAAAGCAAAGGCATGCAATAAAGGGAATATTTTTCATATTAAAAGGAGTTTTTGTTCTAACCAACATCTCAAATTGATATATTAAAAGTGGCTTCTAATTCTTGCAGCAAACTGACAGTGCTGTTTACCTCAGGTACACCTCATGTGCTTTTTTAAGTGCTAAAAGCTAATAATATGAATTTGAATGCCATTTTGCATTATATTTATTGCTGTACTACTGAAAGCAGCAGCATACCTCAGATCTTGAAAATAAAATCAAACGTTTGAAATTGGGCATTGGAACTGTGACTCAAAACCTACACATAGTGATTCAACATGTACATTTAATAATGTTAAAGAGATTTAATATTTATTAATCAGATTTAAACCTTACCATTTCGTGAGGAAGTGTGTATTTTGTGCTTCTGAATGGCTGTATTTAAATGTCTATAGCGTTTCATCTTGTGCAAACAGCCAAATTGCTTTCTCACTGCAAAACTCGTCACGTAGGGTGTTGTTAGGACACAGGGTTACAATGTAACCTGCTCACCTGATGTTTACACTCGTAATATTTATATTATTTGCTAATTAATAACCTCATGTGGAACTCTGAATTTGCATCTCATTTCTGAGTCTGCTATGAGTCAGCATTTCAGTCACAGGCCCATGCTTTGAGAGCCATTTTCAATGAATGAATGAATGAAATATGTTGTTTTCCAACAAGGCAACCTGGGGTGCTGAAATATAATTAGCTAAACTGGCAGTCGGTTGATAAAAAAACCAAAAACAAAGACAGCATTCCAGCACAGAAAACACGTTATCAAAGCAGAATATCTGACTTCCGCATTGTTTTTCAGATAAACAATAATAATCACTTAGCATGTTTCTGAAGTATCTGTAAACCTATTATGCCATTTTTATTCTTTAGAAGAGTCAAAAACTTACATACAGAACCTTTAACCAAGTAAATCACTATCAAACGATAATATCAAAGGTCAAACTACTAATAATCTAATGACACCTAGTTAACATAGTTTTCTCAACTCTTGGGGATAAATACCTTATATTAATCCAATGGCAACTGAGACTTAACAGTGCCTTAACCTTATAATATACAGGATTCCTTTGACTTTATCGGGCATGATTCAGAGTGTCAGAAAAGTGGGAACACATACAGAACACGGCCTGTGCATACCTGATCAAGGATAGTCTTCCTCTTCTTCCCATCAGTGACTGCAGAAAGCTGCATTTCGCCCATCTTCTTCATTTTCTCATCCATG